>NC_054385.1:117142752-117427752 GCF_017654675.1 Xenopus laevis | reverse complement strand
AGTTTATATTCACTATTCCTCTCTCAGCATCTGTTTCTCTTCATTCTGTCTTCATGCAGGAGTTGGGTGTCAGATGAATGATCCAATATATCTTAAAGGGGCCTCCCTTTCCTAGCAGATGTATTAAAGCTCACTCAAATAAGGGATTCCAGTACAAACAAAATCTAACAAAATAATTGCCTTTTGCACAAATTCTGCATGTAGAGAGACACGATGTCTGGTGATTGTTATTGTAAACTCTAATACATCTTCTAGGCAAAAGAAGACCCCTATAAGATATATTGGATCGTTCTTCGGATTCCCAACTGCTGCATGAAGAAAATAGGAAAATGAAATACTTAATGTACATACAGGTGTAGCCACAGTTATCTTACTTTGGAGGTTCATGTTCAGGACTTTTTGGACTCCTTTAGCTCATAACAAAGTTAGAGGCATTTGAAACCATTGGTGTATCAGTACTTCAGCCATAGATGTAAAACTCAGGACAAAGTTGTATCTGAAGCTGAACATCGTAATGTCCCACATTGGATTTCCCCATTTAGGACAAACAATAATTGCATACAAGATTCACTGTGATGTGTGGGGGTAATGTAATAAGAGGGGCAAACTTTGCTCCATTCCAACAACCAAAATCAAGTGATTAACAAGTAGTATTGGCTGGTCTACTGAAAGCACAGATCTGACTGGTTGCTCTGGGTTACTAGGCCTGGAGAAAACTTTGCACCAATTACTACTACCCAATAGGGCTGATTCACTATGACAGTGGTTAAACTACACTAGTGCAACCTAAATGGCAGCAGAATAATCAACATTAAATAGTGATGTGCAACTGCATTTGTGCCATTTATTACTCTGTTTGCCATTGAGCATTGATACTTTCAAAAGAATAAACATCCCATTACAATTCACAGGAGGAGGAAGGTGCAAGACGGACCATCTGGGAGGAGACACTGAGATTTATCACAGTCCATAACTTGGAATATTCCTTGGGACTCCACACTTATGAGGTTGGGATGAACCACCTGGGAGATATGGTAAGAATTCCAACCTTCTATGAGAGAGATAGAGGACAGGGCTCCATTGTGTTTATTCAGCCCTTCAACAATGCTGTGCTGGTCTGACTGCAAATACCAACTTCATATGAAGCTTTTGTTCTCCATTAAAAGTAAATGAATGGAAACTGGGCAGGGTCTGGGTTTGATTTGGGGTGTGGCTGGGTTTAATTGGGTGCGTCCTCTGTAGATCAGGGCTGTGACCCTCAATTTCTTGATATTAAAACAGAGATGTGTTGTAAAGACCACAAGAATAAGAATTATTTTAATGAACTCTTCTATGAAGCAATTCTATTCCTAATCTTCTAATTATACTCATTTGAATCATTCCTTTTTTTAATAACAACAGCCAGAAACAGTGTATATTACAGACATATTTATCACTGTGTAACACATCTGTATGGTTATTATGTGCCAGACAGGGGAGGAGGTGGCTGCCACAATGACAGGTTACATCAGCTCAGACCATTTTTTAGCCAACATGACTCATGTACCCAAAGAGATATTACAAGCTCGGTCACCGGCATCAATAGACTGGAGAACCAAAGGCTGTGTCACCCCTGTGAGAGATCAGGTATGTGTGTGTATATATTTTCTTGTTATATTATACATATCAGTTATACGCAGATATGATAGGACTTAAAGGGTTTGTTCACCTTTAAATTAACTTGTAGTAGGATGTCGAGAGTGATATTCTGAGTCAATTTGTCAGTCAATTGGTTTTTATTTTTTATTATTTGTGGTTTTTGACTGATTTAGCTTTTGTTTATCCAGTAATTTCAGGAATCTGGTTGCCAGGGTCCAAATTACCCTAGCAACCATGCCTTGATTTGAATATGAGACTGGGATAGGAGAGGCCTGAATAGGAAAGATGAGTTATAAAAAGTAGCAATTGCAATAAATGTGTAGCCTCAAAGAGCATTTGTTGTTAGATTTGAAAGATGAAAAGAGTCAGAAGAAGAAGACAATGCCCAAATAAAGTGAGCAATATATATTTATGTCCAGTGTGTGTGTGTGTGTGTGAGTGCCTGTGATTGCTTGTGAATGTGATGCCAGACTCAACCAATGGAGGAGATCTGAGAGACAGCACAAAGTAGGAAGAGCAGACTCTTTGGGAAGAAATGCAGCCTATGAGAGAAGTGGCTGCCTGTGGAAGATCTGACCAGTATGACTGGGAATATATAACACCAGGTTCAGGGGACGTATGTCTCCAGCTTTACCCCAATAGTGAAGGGTAGTACTTCAACTTTTTTATTTCAGCTGATAGAATATAGTGCAAGGCTTTCAGGTGGTAATAGCCTCTTTTATCAGACTTGAGATTATTATGCTTTTATCACTATTAATCTTTAGAGTTCAGAGTTGCCTCAATTTTGTTCTGAACCCTAACAGGGATCATGTGGATCTTGCTACGCTTTCAGTACCGTGGGGGCTCTGGAATGTCAATGGAAAAAGAAAACTGACAGACTGGTCATATTCAGCCCACAGGAACTGGTGGATTGTTCCTACACTGAAGGGAACAACGGCTGTGGAGGGGGATATTTATATTCTTCTTTCACATACATGAAAAAGTTTGGCGTTACTGGGGATTTACGTTATCCATATACAGGAAAGGTAATCATTGTATGAGAAGTAACTATTATTAGTCAGTTCTGCTTACAGAATAGAACAAGAAAATTATAAAATTAAAACAGATCTTAGGGCTCATTAGCCAAAAATAGGGCAAGGTGAAAAGTGTTTATGCACCAACTGCATTAGTGCATTGTGCCATAAAACATGGCTCTTTGCCTTCCAAGAATGCAGTGATGGGCCTCAACAGCTCTTCTTATAGCAGGGTCAGCAGGTAGGTGGCACTTGGCCTTTGGAACAACCCTAGTTTGCCTATTTTTCAGAATGCTCAAGCTGAGGAACTCCAGGGGACAACTGGCACTGGTGCATTTGGTAACTGAGCCCACTTGAAAAGTTATAAAGGTGAAATTTAAATCCAGGAAGAAATAATTGGGGATACAAATGTTTTATAAAGGGAATGCTAGTATAGCCTAACCCATGCTAGATATCCCAAAAATAAGCCCTGGCCACTGTCAACTATTGATGGGGCTATATTGGGAGGTGTTGGTGGAATTCCTGCACTCTGACTGGGCAACCACCAGCTTATACAGAATACAACTGGTGCCCCTATCCTTACCATGGGATTATACCAGGTATAGATATAGGCCTTCTAGTGACCCCAGAATGGTAAAATTACTGTGTCCTGTTGTGTATAGGGATTCTTGGCAGTTCACTTCCTTTGCTGTTCTTCAGTTCATGGTTGGTACAGATGAGCATCAGTCATTGGCTGTTTTTCCTTACTCACCACCAGGAAGAAACGTGCAAAAAGGACAAACCAAATGGAATTGGAGTTATAAAGGCTGTGAAAGTAGTACCTTCTGGCAATGAAATCGCTCTTAAGAATGCCGTGGGAACAGTAGGACCTGTGTCTGTTGCCATAGATTTTAGTCGTCAAGGGTTCCGTATGTACAAGTCAGGTGGGTACCAGAGCCTGGGTATTTCTCATTTGCATTGCTTCAGGTGAACATTTAGATCCTTGTAAAATGAAGACCTCTTGTTCTTTATTTTTTGTTCTATGTGAAAAAAGATCCCACCCGCTTTCTGTCTATAGTGTCCTCTAATGTATGCGCTGTCCCAATGAGGCAAGTTGAGAAACTCACCTCAGGCAGCAGTGCCCAATTGGTTACCAGTGCTGCTCCTGGTAACTGTAAGAGCCAATATTTCGGTTCAAACCAAAAATTCTGCTCTTCTAGTGCATAGAATGGGATTGTATCATGGACCCCTCCCCCTCTAATGCTGAAAAGGTGAGGATGAGAGAGGGGGGTGGGTGGCAGCAGCAAGCTGCCTCATGGGGCAGAGAGGTCAGGATTGCCCCTGCTTGTAAATTGTAATCACGCCTCCTCATAAGCACATTTTCTCCCAGAAAGCATCTCCAACCTTTGAAGTTACCCAAGTTTAGAATAAAGTGATTTTTTTTTTTTTTTGACAGGTGTTTATTATGATCCATATTGCACCACCACTGTAAACCATGCTGTGCTTGTGGTTGGATATGGTACAGAAAATGGCAAGGACTATTGGCTAGTTAAGAACAGGTAAGATATATGGAAAGCTAAAGGGTGTTGACATTTTTATTTACATTGCATCAACTATTAGACATCATTGGACTTTGGCTCAGATAGGCCTGAACTGTGGAAGGTGAACAGATTCTGATCTAGATGTAGAACATTTACATGGCTAGGCCAAGCTTTATGTAGTCGCAGCATTAGAACCATCACAGGGCTAGTTCAACCATTGTCCAATAAAAACTGCAAATGGTTAAGGTGGCCATTAGGGATGTAGCGAACGTCGGAAAAAAAGTTCGCGAACATATTCGCGAACTTGCGCAAAAACGCGAGCGGTTCGCGAACGGTTCGCGAACCCCATAGACTTCAATGGGAAGGCGAACTTTAACATCTAGAAAAGACATTTCTGGCCAGAAAAATGATTTTAAAGTTGTTTAAAGGGTGCAACGACCTGGACAGTGGCATGCCAGAGGGGGATCAAGGGCAAAAATGTATCTGAAAAATCTGCCTGTGTGTGCTTGGAAGAGATAGTGTAGGGGGAGAGCTGTTAGTGATTTCAGGGACAGATGATAGTAAGTTTGCTGGCTAGTAATCTGCTTGATACTGCTCTGTATTGGAGGGACAGAAGTCTGCAGGGATTTGAGGGACATTTTAGCTTAGGTAGCTTTGCTGGCTAGTAATCTGCTGTTCTCTTTAAACAACTGCCATACGTTGACCTTGTAGGCATTGTTTGCCCAGTTTTTTTGGACGCAGCCACTGAAGCACAGTTGCCAGAAAAAATATGCCATATAAATGCTGAAAATAGTCATTTTTCGCCATACGTTGACCTTGTAGACATTGTTTGCCCAGTTTTTTTGGAAGCAGCCACTGAAGCACAGTTGCCAGAAAAATTATGCCATATAAATGCTGAAAATATAAATTTTTTTGGTTGCAGCCACTGAAGCACAGAGGCCAGAAAAATTATGCCATATAAATGCAGAAAATATGCATTTTTTTGGTCGCAGCCACTGAAGCACAGTTGACAGAAAAATTATGCCATATAAATGCTGAAAATATAAACTTTTTTGGTTGCAGCCACTGAAGCACAGAGGCCAGAAAAATTATGCCATATAAATGCAGAAAACATGCATTTTTTTGGTCGCAGCCACTGAAGCACAGTTGACAGAAAAATTATGCCATATAAATGCTGAAAATATAAATTTTTTGGTTGCAGCCACTGAAGCACAGAGGCCAGAAAAATTATGCCATATAAATGCAGAAAATATGCATTTTTTTGGTCGCAGCCACTGAAGCACAGTTGCCAGAAAAAATATGCCATATAAATGCTGAAAATAGTCATTTTTTGCCATATACGTTGAGTCAACGTATGGCAAAAAATGACTATTTTCAGCATTTATATGGCATATTTTTTCTGGCCTCTGTGCTTCAGTGGCTGCGGCCAAAAAAACTGGGCAAACAATGCCTACAAGGTCAACGTCGTTGACCTTGTAGGCATTGTTTGCCCAGTTTTTTTGGCCGCAGCCACTGAAGCACAGAGGCCAGAAAAAATATGCCATATAAATGCTGAAAATAGTCATTTTTTTGGTCGCAGCCACTGAAGCACAGTTGCCAGAAAAATTATGCCATATAAATGCTGAAAATATAAATTTTTTGGTTGCAGCCACTGAAGCACAGAGGCCAGAAAAATTATGCCATATAAATGCAGAAAATATGCATTTTTTTGGTTTGCAGCCACTGAAGCACAGAGGCCAGAAAAATTATGCCATATAAATGCAGAAAATATGCATTTTTTTGGATGCAGCCACTGAAGCACAGTTGCCAGAAAAAATATGCCATATAAATGCTGAAAATAGTCATTTTTTGCCATACGTTGACCTTGTAGACATTGTTTGCCCAGTTTTTTTGGTTGCAGCCACTGAAGCACAGAGGCCAGAAAAAATTAAACCAGTAGGGTTTGCACCCTAGTTTGTAACGGTGGCGGAGGGAGGAGGAGGACGCTAAAGGACAGCTGTGTGTGGAGTCATGAGGCTTGAAGAGAAGGACAGCTGCATAGAAGTCAGAACAAGTCTTCCGGCGTGCAGTAACCCTCCGAGATCCACCCCTCATTCATTTTAATAAAGGTCAGGTAATCGACACTTTTGTGACCTAGGCGAGTTCTCTTCTCAGTTACAATCCCTCCTGCTGCACTGAAGGTCCTTTCTGAGAGCACACTTGAGGCTGGGCAAGACAAGAGGTTCATGGCAAATTGTGACAGCTCTGGCCACAGATCAAGCCTGCGCACCCAGTAGTCCAGGGGTTCATCGCTCCTCAGAGTGTCGATATCTGCAGTTAATGCCAGGTAGTCCGCTACCTGCCGGTCGAGGCGTTCTTTGAGGGTGGATCCAGAAGGGTTGTGGCGCTGCCTTGGACAGAAAAACATTTGCATGTCTGACGTTACAGACTGGCCAAAGGGCTTTGTCCTTGCAGGTGTGCTCGTGGCAGGATTACTGGCACCTCTGCCCCTGGAATGTTGATGAGTTCCTGAAGTGACATCACCCTTAAAAGCATTGTACAACATGTTTTGCAGGCTGGTTTGTAAATGCCGCATCTTTTCGGACTTGTGGTATGTTGGTAACATTTCTGACACTTTATGCTTGTACCGAGGGTCTAGTAGCGTTGCGACCCAGTACAGGTCCTTCTCCTTAAGCCTCTTGATACGGGGGTCCTTCAACAGGCATGACAGCATGAAAGACCCCATTCTCACAAGGTTGGATGCAGAGCTATCCATCTCCGCTTCCTCATTATCAAGGACTGCATCATCCACGGTCTCCTCCCCCCAGCCACGTACAAGACCAGGGGTCCCCAAAAGGTCACCACTAGCCCCCTGGGAAGCCTGCTCCTGTTGGTCCTCCTCCTCCTCCTCCACAAAGCCACCTTCCTCCTCTGACTCCACTTCTGGCACCTCTCCCTGCGTTGCAGCAGGTGCCTGGGTTCGTTCTGGTGATTCCGACCAGAAATCGTGCGCTTCCAGCTCCTCGTCACGCTGGTCTACAGCCTCATCTGTCACTCGTCGCACGGCACGCTCCAGGAAGAAAGCGAAGGGTATTAGGTCGCTGATGGTGCCTTCGGTGCGACTGACCATATTTGTCACCTCTTCAAAAGGTCGCATGAGCCTGCAGGCATCGCGCATAAGCACCCAGTAACGGGGGAAAAAAATCCCCAGCTGTGCAGATCCAGTCCTACCACCCAGTTCAAAAAGGTACTCGTTGACGGCCCTTTGTTGTTGCAGCAGACGTTCCAACATAAGGAGCGTTGAATTCCAGCGAGTCTGGCTGTCAGAAATCAAACGCCTGACTGGCATGTTGTAGCGCTGCTGAATGTCAGCAAGGCGTGCCATGGCTGTGTAGGAACGTCTGAAATGGGCCGACACCTTTCTGGACTGGGTGAGAACGTCCTGGAATCCTGGGTACTTGGAGACAAAACGTTGGACTATTAAATTTAACACATGTGCCATGCAGGGCACATGTGTTAAATTGCCTAGTCTCAACGCTGCCAACGGATTGCTTCCATTGTCACACACCACTTTTCCGATCTGCAGTTGGTGTGGGGTCAGCCACCGATCGGCCTGTGACTGCAGAGATGACAGGAGTACAGATCCGGTATGGTTTTTGCTTTCCAGGCACGTCATCCCCAAGACAGCGTGACAACGGCGTACCTGGCACGTCGAATAGCCTAGGGGGAGCTGGGGGTGCACAGGTGTGGAGGAGGAGAAGGAGGACCCAGCAGCAGAGTAAGAAGAAGAAGAAGACGAGGTAGAGAGCGATGGAGGAGTAGAGGTGGTGGCAGAACCGCGTGCAATCCGTGGCGGTGACACCAACTCCACTGTTGTTGTTGAGCTACCCATTCCCTGCTTCCCAGCCATTACCAAGTTCACCCAGTGGGCAGTGTAGGTGACATACCTGCCCTGACCATGCTTGGAGGACCATGCGTCAGTAGTCATATGGACCTTTGGCCCAACACTAAGTGACAGAGATGCGGTAACTTGGCTCTGCACATGTTGGTACAGGTGTGGTATTCCCTTTTTAGAAAAAAAATTGCGGCTGGGTACCTTCCACTGCGGTGTCCCAATTGCTACAAATTTGCGGAAGGCCTCAGAGTCCACCAGCTGGTATGGTAAAAGCTGGCGGGCTAAGAGTGCAGACAAGCCAGCTGTCAGACGCCGGGCAAGGGGGTGACAGTCAGACATTGGCTTCTTACGCTCAAACATGGCCTTCACAGAAACTTGGCTGGTGGCAGATGACTGGGAATGGGAACAGGTGGTCAAGGTGGAAGGCGGAGTGGAGGGTGGTTCAGACGGGTCAAGGAGAGCAGAGGTAGAGCAGTAAGATGCTGGACCAGAAGGAGTGTGGCTTTTAGTTTGCCTGTTGCCTTTGAGGTGTTGCTCCCAAAGTGCTTTGTGCTTGCCGCTCATGTGCCTTCGCATAGAAGTTGTACCTATGTGGCTGTTGGGCTTACCAAGGCTCAGTTTCTGACTGCACTCATTGCAAATTACAATGCTTTTGTCAGAGGCACACACATTAAAAAAATCCCACACTGCTGACTTTTTGGAAGTGTGCGATCTGGCGGTAACAGTAGAAGTTGGCGGAGTTGGCGGTATTGGCGGCAATGGCGGGTGCGTTGGCCGGCTGAACACAGGTGCCGATACATGTTGTTGCCCTGCTGATCCCTGCGGGCTGTCCTCCCTGCTTCTTCTAAGTCTTATTCTCCTACTGCCTCTCTGACTCTCCGTCTCTCCATCTGAACTACCCTCCTCTTGCTCTCTTCTACTAGGCACCCACAAAACATCAATCTCCTCATCATCATTCTCCTCAGATGCATCAATTTCTTCTGACACATCACAGAAGGAAGCAGCAGCGGGGACCTCCTCCTCATCACTCATTATGTCCATCTCTATCGTGTTCTCTGCCAGAATTAAATCTGGTGTAAGGTCCTCATCTCCTTCATCTTCTTCTGGCAATAATGGTTGCGCATTACTCAGTTCAAGAAACTCATTGGAAAATAACTCCTCTGACCCCAGTGAAGAAGGGGCACCGGTGGTGGAGGAAGTGTTACGTGGGGTGGCCATAGCAGTGGAGGATGAGGAGGATGTTGTGGTAAAGTTAGAAACGGTAGAGGATGGGGTGTGCTGTGTAAGCCAGTCAACTACCTCTTCAGCATTTTGGGAGTTCAGGGTCATTGGCTTTTTAAAACTGGGCAATTTGCTAGGGCCACAGGATTGCATAGCAGCACGGCCCCTAGCACGGCCTCTGCGTGGCGGCCTGCCTTTGCCTGGCATTATTTTTAAAAAAACAACAACAACAACAAAAACTCAGTTGGTTTTTCTGGAAACGATAATACACACAGCTAGATGGCGGGTTGAAGAAAACACTGTGCAAATAATGCCTACAAAGTCAACGTATACACTACTACAGCGGTGGATACGGATTACGTAAAATATATGAATGCTGCTTGAAAAAAAGTAACTCAAGTGGTTTTTCTAGAGACGATAATATTATCAATATTTAGACAAAATGTGAACAAGGTCACACAGCTCGATGGCGGGTTGAAGAAAACAGTGTGCAAATAATGCCTACAAGGTCAACGTATACACTACTACAGCGGTGGATACGGATTACGTAAAATATATGAATGCTGCTTGAAAAAAAGTAACTCAAGTGGTTTTTCTAGAGACGATAATATTATCAATATTTAGACAAAATGTGAACAAGCTCACACAGCTCGATGGCGGGTTGAAGAAAACAGTGTGCAAATAATGCCTACAAGGTCAACGTATACACTACTACAGCGGTGGATATGGATTACGTAAAATATATGAATGCTGCTTGAAAAAAAGTAACTCAAGTGGTTTTTCTAGAGACGATAATATTATCAATATTTAGACAAAATGTGAACAAGCTCACACAGCTCGATGGCGGGTTGAAGAAAACACTGTGCAAATAATGCCTACAAGGCCAACGTATACACTACTACAGCGGTGGATACGGATTACGTAAAATATATGAATGCTGCTTGAAAAAAGTGACTCCGGTGTTTTTTCTGGAGACGGTAATATTATGGATATTTAGACAGAATGGGAACAAGGTCACACAGCTCGATGGCGGGTTGAAGAAAACAGTGTGCAAATAATGCCTACAAGGCCAACGTATACACTACTACAGCGGTGGATACGGATTACGTAAAATATATGAATGCTGCTTGAAAAAAGTGACTCCGGTGTTTTTTCTGGAGACGGTAATATTATGGATATTTAGACAGAATGGGAACAAGGTCACACAGCTCGATGGCGGGTTGAAGAAAACAGTGTGCAAATAATGCCTACAAGGTCAACGTATACACTACTACAGCGGTGGATACGGATTACGTAAAATATATGAATGCTGCTTGAAAAAAAGTAACTCAAGTGGTTTTTCTAGAGACGATAATATTATCAATATTTAGACAAAATGTGAACAAGCTCACACAGCTCGATGGCGGGTTGAAGAAAACACTGTGCAAATAATGCCTACAAGGCCAACGTATACACTACTACAGCGGTGGATACGGATTACGTAAAATATATGAATGCTGCTTGAAAAAAGTGACTCCGGTGTTTTTTCTGGAGACGGTAATATTATGGATATTTAGACAGAATGGGAACAAGGTCACACAGCTCGATGGCGGGTTGAAGAAAACAGTGTGCAAATAATGCCTACAAGGTCAACGTATACACTACTACAGCGGTGGATACGGATTACGTAAAATATATGAATGCTGCTTGAAAAAAAGTAACTCAAGTGGTTTTTCTAGAGACGATAATATTATCAATATTTAGACAAAATGTGAACAAGCTCACACAGCTCGATGGCGGGTTGAAGAAAACACTGTGCAAATAATGCCTACAAGGCCAACGTATACACTACTACAGCGGTGGATACGGATTACGTAAAATATATGAATGCTGCTTGAAAAAAGTGACTCCGGTGTTTTTTCTGGAGACGGTAATATTATGGATATTTAGACAGAATGGGAACAAGGTCACACAGCTCGATGGCGGGTTGAAGAAAACAGTGTGCAAATAATGCCTACAAGGCCAACGTATACACTACTACAGCGGTGGATACGGATTACGTAAAATATATGAATGCTGCTTGAAAAAAGTGACTCCGGTGTTTTTTCTGGAGACGGTAATATTATGGATATTTAGACAGAATGGGAACAAGGTCACACAGCTCGATGGCGGGTTGAAGAAAACAGTGTGCAAATAATGCCTACAAGGCCAACGTATACACTACTACAGCGGTGGATACGGATTACGTAAAATATATGAATGCTGCTTGAAAAAAGTGACTCCGGTGTTTTTTCTGGAGACGGTAATATTATGGATATTTAGACAGAATGTGAACAAGGTCACACAGCTAGATGGCGGGTTGAAGAAAACACTGTGCAAATAATGCCTACAAGGTCAACGTATACACTACTACAGCGGTGGATACGGATTACGTAAAATATATTATGGCTGCTTGAAAAAAGTCACTCCGGTGTTTTTTCTGGAGACGGTAATATTATGGATATTTAGACAGAATGTGAACAAGGTCACACAGCTAGATGGCGGGTTGAAGAAAACACTGTGCAAATAATGCCTACAAGGTCAACGTATACACTACTACAGCGGTGGATACGGATTACGTAAAATATATTATGGCTGCTTGAAAAAAGTCACTCCGGTGTTTTTTCTGGAGACGGTAATATTATGGATATTTAGACAGAATGTGAACAAGGTCACACAGCTAGGTGGCGGGTTGAAGAAAACACTGTGCAAATAATGCCTACAAGATCAACGTATACACTACTACAGCGGTGGATACGGATTACGTAAAATATATTATGGCTGCTTGAAAAAAGTCACTCCGGTGTTTTTTCTGGAGACGGTAATATTATGGATATTTAGACAGAATGTGAACAAGGTCACACAGCTAGATGGCGGGTTGAAGAAAACACTGTGCAAATAATGCCTACAGGGCAAATAATGCCTAAAAGGTCAACTTATACACTACTACAGCGGTAGTAAAATAAAAAAAAGTAAAATAAAAAAAAAATGAATATTAAAAAAAAAAATTAAAGTTGGTGCTGCTGAACTACTAGGAGCAGCAGATTAGCACACCAGTCCCACTCCCCAACACTGCTAGACTAATAGCACTGGGCTCTTATAGTAGTAGTAGTAGTAAAACAACAAAAAAATAAATAAAAGCAGTCCTTACAAGGACTACTGTTATTGCAGCAGTCAGCAGATGAGATCAGAAGCAGGACAGCTGCCCACTGCAGCTACATACAGAGCACTGCAGTAGAAGGTAGATTACTAGCCAGCAAAGCTACCTAAGCTTAAATGTCCCTCAAACCCCTGCAGACTTCTGTCCCTCCAATAACAGAGCAGTATCAAAACGATTACTAGCCAGCAAACTTTCAACTGTCCCTGAAATCACTAACAGGCAGCAGCTCTCTCCCTACACTATCTCTTCAGCACACACAGGCAGAGTGAAAAAACGCTGCAGGGCTTCGGTTTTTATAGGGAAGGGGAGTGGTCCAGGGGAGAGCTTCCTGATTGGCTGCCATGTACCTGCTGGTCTGGGGTGAGAGGGCAAAAAAAAGCGCCAACAATGGCGAACCCAAAATGGCGAACGTCGCGCGACGTTCGCGAACTTCCGGCGAGCGCGAACACCCGATGTTCGCGCAAACAAGTTCGCCGGCGAACAGTTCGCGACATCTCTAGTGGCCATAGACACACAGATCCTATCGGATTGTGTGTGGCGTGTGCCGACATCTTTCGTCCGGCGGAGATCGGTCGTTTGGTCGATCGGTCAGGTTTGATTTTGACCCGACCGATCTCGCCGGAGCCCTTGGCACATCGTAATCGGATCGTTTGGCCATACAGCCGAACAATCAGATTACCCCCGATATAGCTATGCTTGTTAAAGGAAAACTATACCCCCAAAATGAACACTTAAGCAACAGATAGTTCATATCATATTAAGTGGCATATTAAAGAATCTCACCAAACTGGAATATATATTTAAGTAAATCTTGCCCTTTTACATCTCTTGCCTTGAGCCACCATTTTGTGATGGTCCGTGTGCTGCCTCAGAGATCACCTGACCAGAAATACTTCAACTCTAACTGTAACAGGAAGAAGTGAGGAAGCATAAGACACAACTCTGTCTGTTAATTGGCTCATGTGACCTAACATGTATGGTTTGTTGGTATGTTTGTGTGCACGGTGAATCGTACAATCCCAGGGGGCGGCCCTTGTTTTTTAAAATGGCAATTTTCTATTTATGATTACCCAATGGCACATACTACTAGAAAAGTATATTATTATGAAAATGGTTTATTTACATGAATCAGGATTTTACATATGAGCTGTTTTATGCAATATCTTTTTATAGAGACCTCCATTGTTTGGGGGGTATAGTTTTCCTTTAATGGCATATCGGGAAAAGATCCGCTCGTTTGGCGATGTTGCCAAACGAGTGGATCTTTGCGTCTATGGCCACCTTTAGACCAAGCCATGGTCAATTATATCCTTACAGCTATCATATAACTTGACCAATCCCTAGCCAATTAAGGTGGCCATAGACACACAGATCCTATCGTACAAATCGAGGATTTGTATGATTTTGGATCGTGTGTGGCGTGTGCCGACATCTTTCATCTATGGCCACCTTTAGGGCATTTGGACCATTACAGGTCTAGCCCAACCTGTATATGGCTAGACTGACCAGCAATAGTGCTAGACCAAGTGCTAACCACACACACAGCATTAGAACTTTGACAGGACTAGGCCAACCTTTGGTCAGTAATAGCCAAAAATCCATTATGCTATTAAACCCTAGTTGTGTCTTATAATGTGGAGCACCATTATAGCAGGGAACACATAGGTGTCTAAATCCTGGCATGGCTGTTTCATGTAGCCTGCTCTTAGGAGCAAGGATTTGGAGTTGGAGGCTTTTCGAGTGTTGACATGACAGTCCTAGCAGATGTCCTGGCGATTCCCTATGCACCTAGTGTAAAGCGACTTAATTCAAAGTCTGGCAAATATCTTCTCCAACACAAGGAACCTGCAGGGCACCTTAGGTGCTTGATACAGTGTCTGGCGGACATCTCTGTAGCACCACAAGTACCAGACCCTCTGCTGTTTAAGTAAAATCTCTCAATGTATAGTGCCCTCTAGCTTCCATCATATGCACTACAATTCTTTCGCACTATTTAACTTAAAATATTTATTTTTCTTTTTATCTCTTCCAGCCACGGAGTCGACTTTGGAGACCAAGGATACATTAAAATGGCTCGAAATCGTGGCAACCATTGTGGAATTGCCAGAGATGCTGCCTATCCAGTTGTCTAAAGCCTGGTCCTGCCGGACTAGATTGGCTAATGGAATTTTATCCACTGGGAACTATTTCTCTTTTTTTATGCCTATGATATTATTTTGTGTTTTTCATTATTAAAGGGGTTGTTTACCGTTCAAACACTTTTTCAGTTCAGTTGTTTTCAGATCGATCACCAGAAATAAAAACTTTTTTCAATTACTTTCCATTTTTTATTTTTTACATTTTTTCCAAAAAACATTTAAAGTTGAATGTTCCTGTTTCTGGTGTTTGAGTTTTGCGGTTTAGTAATTCAGGTGCAGATTCTGAACGGTTACAATTTGCTCCATTAGTTGATCCATTTCTCAGCAGCATCGCTGGAGTATTAGCAACTATTGTATCAATTCTAACAGCTGGATTCAATGAAACTCAGGGATTCTGCTCAGCAGGGACATAGATAAGAAATGTATCAACTAAATGTATCAATTTAGAACAGGGTCGACGCCCCCACCCTTTCCCAGAGCTGCTTTAGATGGTGAAAAATAACACTTTGCACTTCAATATTAGAAAAACGGTGACACATAGAAAATAGAGAGTAAATGGGAAAAGTCTTTATTACTGGTGAACTATCTGAAACAATCTGAACTGAAAAAAAGTTGGAAGGTGAACAATCCCTTTAAATATAATTAGCTTTATACAAAAGGGGTATATCTTCTTAAAACAAACTTTTAGTATGGCGTAAACAGGAGAATTGTAAGATATTTACAATAGTAGGGATGCACCGAATCCAGAATTAAAGATTTGGGCCAATACCAAAACAGAATCCTAATTTGCATATACAAATTAGGCTGAGGAAGGGTTTAAGAGAACCCCATGTGCAGCGGCAGGTTAAAATATTTTTTACTCCCTTATTTGTGTGACTGAAAGTCACATGATTTTTAGAATTTGGATTTGGTTCAGCCATGGAATTCAACTGAAAATAGCTGAATCCTGAGCTGAATCCTGGATTCATCCCTACCAATTAGTCAGGTTAATAATTCAAAAGTTCTACACACTTAACAATGAAACCTAAAGACCAATTTGAATAGTTGCTCAGAATAGGGGTGATACTAAGAGCTCATTCAAAGAAGAACTTCCATTTTAAAAGAACAACAGCACAATACAATTTTAGGCAATTGAGTGTTTCACAGCTTCATGAGTGGGAGATAAAATGCCCCGGAATTGTTCTTTTATCACTTAGACTTGTAAGTGCACTCGCAGCTCAGATGTTTTTCCTTTGTAAGTGCTGACTGTTTCCAAACAACAATTGTCTACTCTGAGAGTCCACCCATGAGTCCAGGCAATTGCCACTGATCAGGCAATATCCACTGATATCATACCCAAAAAGGCGCAAGTGTAAGCTTTTTAAAAACGTAGTTTTATGTGACTTATCAATAGTGATGGGCGAATAAATTCGCCAGGCACGAATTTGCAGCGTATTCCCGTGTTTCGCCGCTGGTGAATAAATTCGCAAATCTCTCGCGAGAATTAAATTCACCTGCGGCAAATTTCAGATTTTCACGATTTTTTCATGAAAACGTTCGAAATGCTTGATTTTTTCGTGAAAAGGTTCGAAATTCTCGATTTTGCGTGAAAATGTCAGAATTTCACAAATTTTTCATGAAAACACGGAATTTCACAAATTTTTCGGGAACTTTCCACTTTCACGTTTTTTTGCAAATTTTTTCCTGCAAAATTTTTCAGCGAAACGGGAGAGATTCGCCCATCACTACTTATCGATTAAAAATAAATCTTTAAACATTCACCAACTGAACTTCTACAGAAGACAAGTGGAGGTGTATTTTTAGCAATTTGAGTCCATTTTTATTAATGAATGGAACAATGCAATTTTCATTGCAACTAGGTTTTTTTATTGCACCATGATGTTGAGGTTTTCCCATTCCAGTTTTATTCACGTATGGTATTGATTCAGAAACAAAAGATTTGAAATCTCTTAAAGGAAAAGTTAACCCCCGAAATGAATATTTAAGCAACAGATCGTTTATATCATATTAAGTGTCATATTAAAGAATCTTACCAAACTGTAATATATATTTATGTAAATCTTGCCCTTTTAGATTGTTTCCCTTGAGCCACCATATTATGATGGTCTGTGTGCTGCCTCAGAGATCACCTGACCAGAAATACTACAGCACTAACTGTAACAGGAAGAAGTGAGGAAGCAAAAGACAGAACTCTGTTAATTGGCTCATGTGACCTTACATGTATGGTTTGTTTGTGTGCACAGTGAATCATACGATCCCATGGGGCAGTCCTTATTTTTAAAATGGCAATTTTCTATTTAGGACTACCCAATGGCACATACTAATAAAAAAGTATATTATTATGAAAATGGTTTATTTACATGAAGCAGGGTTTTACATATGAGCTGTTTTATGCAATGTCTTTTTTTTTTATATAAACTGTTTTATTATTTCAAAAGAATAACAAAGACAAAGCAGACAAATATTACAGAAGCAATATATCGAGTAGTCATGCAGAATGTATGCATTATGGTGCTGCAAATATGTACATAATATAAAAGCTCTCATTGAGTATGTTGCATTGGCCGCAAATCCACGTAATTGTTTGTGTGTCCAAATTGCATGGCATCCTGTATTCCTCTTAAGATAACGCAAACCAAAGTAGAGTTAGAAAAGAGTAAAGAAGGGGATAGAGCGCGGAAAGGGAAAAGGGGGAAAGGGGAGGCGGAAGTCTTTACAGTGTCTGTCATATGCCTCCATTATGCAATGTCTTTTTATAGAGACCTACATTGTTCAGCAGTATAGTTTTCCTTTAAGCATGTTAAAATTGTTTTTGTATTCCACATGTTGGCAAATACTAACTTAACTAAGCACCTGGGTTAAGTCATGGCAACTATAGATAAATAACAAGGTTTGCCTAAGGGGAAATAGTAGACAAAATCAATAGCCAGTTGCCACTATAAATTTGCATGTTAGCCTTGTGCATACACATAAACGTAAATGTGGGCCATGGGTGTCCGCAGAAAATTTTCCAGGGTGGGGCAAGGAGGCATCTGTGGGCGGGCCTGTGAGATAGGTGGGTGTGTCACTGCCATCAAGGGGTGGAGCTATGCCACGGCGATCAGCCGATCGCCGGGTCAATCAAGGGAATCCTGCACAGTTTCCCTAATTTGACCCGGGCAACCCTTCAAAATACCGGTTGTCTGACAAGTGGCAACCCTAGTTCACACAAAGATGGCAAAGTGGCAAGTTCATGTATAAATACCCCCAGAACTCACAAACAGATGGCACAGGGGCACGTACATGCATAAATACCCCCAGAACTCACAAACAGATGGCACAGGGGCAAGTTCATGTATAAATACCCCCAGAACTCACAAACAGATGGCACAGGGGCAAGTACATGTATAAATACCCCCAGAACTCACAAACAGATGGCACAGGGGCAAGTACATGCATAAATACCCCAGAACTCACAAACAGATGGCACAGGGGCAAGTTCATGTATAAATACCCCCAGAACTCACAAACAGATGGCACAGGGGCACGTACATGCATAAATACCCCCAGAACTCACAAACAGATGGCACAGGGGCAAGTTCATGTATAAATACCCCCAGAACTCACAAACAGATGGCACAGGGGCAAGTACATGTATAAATACCCCCAGAACTCACAAACAGATGGCACAGGGGCAAGTACATGCATAAATACCCCCAGAACTCACAAACAGATGGCACAGGGGCAAGTACATGTATAAATACCCCAGAACTCACAAACAGATGGCACAGGGGCAAGTACATGTATAAATACCCCCAGAACTCACAAACAGATGGCACAGGGGCAAGTACATACATAAATACCCCATGTAGCCACATGTTCTTTTTTTACAATTCATTCTGCTGGGTACCTACATAATCTAGATGACAGTCCCAGACCCAACACCACAGTAATAAAAGCCACACAAACATGGGAGATAAAACAAACACTAGAAACCCACTGGTTACCAGGGACCCCCATACAAGTTAAAAAAAACAATTGGTGGTTAGGATAGGGGCCCCCCATAA
Organism: Xenopus laevis; assembly: GCF_017654675.1. Lineage (NCBI taxonomy): Eukaryota > Metazoa > Chordata > Amphibia > Anura > Pipidae > Xenopus > Xenopus laevis. Next base: position 117,409,124 of record NC_054385.1, on the reverse strand, counting down.
AAGTTAAAAAAAAACTTCATTGGTGGACAGATAGAGACTGTAGAAAGAGAGGGACTCACAGAGAGAGTCAGAGTGCAGAGAGAAGCAGAGTGCAGTGAGACAGAGTGCAGAGAACAACAGAGTGCAAAGAGAGAAAAAGACAGAGTAGAGAGAGAGAGAGAGAGACAGTGCAGAGAGAGACAGAGTGCAGTGAAAGAGAGAGTGTAGTGAGAGAGGCAGAGTGCAGAGAGAGACAGAGACTCACAGAGAGAGACAGAGTGCAGTGAGAGAAAGAAAGAGTGCAGCGAGAGAGAGACAGAGGGACAGAGAGAGAGAGGCAGAGAGAGAAACAAAGACTCAGAGAGAGAGAGGGGTAGAGAGAGACAGAGTGCAGGCTAAAGAGATTCCTGAGAATTACAGTGACTGCTGGCTTCCCCTTCTTACCACATCAGTTCCTGTACTTCCATCTTCGGCATCAGTGATGTCCACGCTCGTAAGGGGGGCTGGCTAATCCCCCTTTGAGCCTAAATCCTGCCTGGCCCAAAACTTTCTTCCTTGTTCCCCCCTGATGGCAGGCAGGCAGGCCTGCACACAGCACAGCATGAGAACGGAGACGAGTGGAAGGGGCGGAGCCACAGTGGGAGCTGGGACGGAGGAGCGGTCCTAGAGCCCACAGTTTGAAATGAACATTATAGATCAGGAGCGGCCCACATTACAAAATGCCCGAATAAACAGATGGTCAGTCTGCTGGTCCCAGGGGGGGGCACTGACCCCTCTTGCCCCCCTCTGTGGACGCCCATGATGTGGGCATGTGCCAATGCTCTGGGTGTGTATAATATACACCATTATACTGTGCAGGAAGGAATATCACAGCCTATGCCAAGGGCAGAACCCAGTGCTATTAGGAGGAAGTGAGCAGGTGGGTGTCCCCAGGCCCAGATTTGTGGGCAGGCCTCCAATCTCTACTATATTTTGCAGCCCTTTGTTCTGGGAGTTCAAAGAGTTGCACTTCAGGAGACAACACACAAACTGTATATCAGCAAGGTACATCTTGCATGGAGCCCCATTTTAGTATGTGGTGAAGTGATCTTTTAGCGACATACTATAGAGTCAAAGCAACAGCTGATTATTTGGGATATGTATGGAAATCCTAAACCCCAGAGGAGTATATGGATTTCTGTCTAGGCTTTTTGGCCTTTAACAGCCACATTTGGCTTTGGGCCTGTCCCTGAGCTACTCTGGTGGCTCCAGAATATGTCAGGGACAGACAAGGGAGCCAAACCTCTCTCAGCCAGCAATGAAAGTGCTTGATGTAGTTACACAGGCTGGGTAAGAACCAGAAAACAACCATAGAATCATGAGGCAAACTTGAAGTCAGGAACAAACCAGGGTCAAAACCAGGAAACAATATGAGGACAGGGCCAGGGAAGCAGGAAACAACAGGATCCAGAGCACCTAGGAAGAAGCAAGCTAATGGCTAATGGCTAATACTGATCATCTGTGGCCAGATTAACAATTGGTGAGACCTACTTGGAAAATACATGGATACCAATAACAGTGAAGCAGGACCTTAGCAGAGGAATAACAGTATGTATATAGGCTAATCAGGTCTCAACAGTGGGTTCTAGTTTGGTTAAGGCAACTCTTCCATAAACTCTTATAACTACTAAGACAGTACTGTTCATATAACACTTTTCCTCCTAACCATACAGGTTGGGGAATTTGGCTTTTGACTGATTCATGAAAAGTTAAAGGGGACCTGTCACCCCAAGAAATAACTCCAAATCCTAATTTATGATATTATTCAAGCAAAATAAATTTAATTTACACTATATAGATTACAACAATATCTTATTTATGCTCCAGAATGGGGCACCTGTTGCCCACGCCCAAGCTGTGGCTTGGAATGTGAGGAGAGCAGTGACATCTAGGAAGTGCTGAATGGAAAGTGAAAGTAGCTGTCATCCCTGCCTCTACGCCTAAGGCATAGAGGTGCAGCACTCTTTGATTGACAGCTGAGACTTTTAAACCAGTTTATAACTTTTATGGGTTATGGGAATTTGGGTTGCATATTTAATTTGACAAGGACTTTTATTATACAGCTTTTTATGTCTGGGTGACATGTCGCCTTTAAGACATTTTCCTTTACTTTCCTGTGATTTATCTTGAGTTGGTTTGTTGCCATTTTCTTGTCTAGACAGGCACGGATTTGTGGAAAGGCCACCTAGGCCCGGGCCTAGGGTGGAAGGATTTTAGGGGGGCGACATGCTGCCCAACAGGCCCGGACTGGTAATCTGTCCGTTCGGGCAAATGCCCGAGGGGCCGCTCTGCCCTGTGTTTAAGTGGGCTGTCCGCTGTCTAATTAGATGCGATGCGGCACTTCACTTGTTGGCTATTAATCACAGCCACCAGAGTTGCGTACCTGCCCTGAACTAGAACGCGCAGTCCACCGACCCGCAGTCTGCATCTTCTAATCCTCCTGTCATCTCTCTGCTCTTTCTCCGGTTCCTCCCCCACACTCTGGCATGCACGCTGACTCTAGCAGCCTCCTCCCACCTCCACTGCTATGATAAACAGTCCAAAGGGAGCCGACGCATCGCGTTGCCACATAACAACACTCGCCGAGCTGGCCTGGTCCTGCGCTGCACATACACGTCATGAGCCAAGAGCCATCAGGAAATCACCGACCACACCGCAGAGTCTGTCGAACACAGTGAGTGACCGGCTTCCACATTCGCCACCAGGTCCAAGCTAGCTGAACCAGGCACCCTCATGTACACCTTCTCTAACCTCTTCCTGGTCTATCATCTTTCTCTCAAAAAATCTTTATGTCTATTACTCTCTCTCTCTCTCTCTCTCTCTCTCTCTCTCTCTCTCTCTCTCTCTCTCTCTCTCTCTTTCTATCCCTCTGGCAATGTCCCCTGTTAGAAAATGTTTATTGCCACAGCTGACTGGCACTTCTTACAGTGCCCACTCATTTTGGGGCCCACTGTCAGTGACTGCACAAATATTTTAAAAGATGTTTTTTTGGTCCCTCTGGCCTGGCCCATCATCACAACTAAATTCAGGGGGTATGTATATACGAAATAATCTTTGTGCCATCCTGCTATATATGTTATGAGCTTTGCCCAGGGCCCACCAAGGGCTTAAAACAGCCCTGCTGCTATGTGTATTGTAACATTAGAGCAGAGGGGGGCAGGACTGCAGCAACTTTCAATTTGTGGGTGAGGACACCTGCGTGACGTCACCACACGCAGGTTTATTTACAAACAAAGAGCAGAGCTGGAAGCTGGAGAGAGGTCTTTTAGGGCGAAGCAGAGCTGGAAGCTGGAGAGAGGTATTTTTTTAGGGCAAAGCAGAGCTGGTGCTGAAAGTGGACCTGTGGATTGGAGAGTGGGTCAGCAGTGCCTCAACAGTCTAAAGATGGAAACAACAGTATGTAAGTACTGCTGTTTTTATTATTTTGAGTGCCCTTTTGAAGGCTGAGAATTTGTACTTAACTACATTAATTAAAAAATACACTACAGTGTACCATATAAAGGCACAAGGCTGCAGGCTGAGTTATACAGGGAACTCTGAGTATCACTCATGTAATATAAGGGATAATGTACCCCCTACTGTAAATGATAAGGATCTTAGAAGTCGCTCAGGGGTTGTTCTGTGACCATATAAAGGCACAAGGCTGCAGGCTGAGTTATACAGGGAACTCTGAGTATCACTCATGTAGTATAAGGGATAATGTACCCCCTACTGTAAATGATAAGGATATTAGAAGTCACTCAGGGGTTGTTCTGTGACCATATAAAGGCACAAGGCTGCAGGCTGAGTTATACAGGGAACTCTGAGTATCACTCATGTATTATAAGGGATAATGTACCCCCTACTGTAAATGATAAGGATATTAGAAGTCACTCAGGGGTTGTTCTATGACCATATAAAGGCACAAGGCTGCAGGCTGAGTTATACAGGGAACTCTGAGTATCACTCATGTATTATAAGGGATAATGTACCCCCTACTGTAAATGATAAGGATATTAGAAGTCACTGAGGGGTTGTTCTGTGACCATATAAAGGCACAAGGCTGCAGGCTCAGTTATACAGGGAACTCTGAGTATCACTCATGTAGTATAAGGGATAATGTACCCCCTACTGTAAATGATAAGGATCTTAGAAGTCACTCAGGGGTTGTTCTGTGACCATATAAAGGCACAAGGCTGCAGGCTGAGTTATACAGGGAACTCTGAGTATCACTCATGTAGTATAAGGGATAATGTACCCCCTACTGTAAATGATAAGGATATTAGAAGTCACTCAGGGGCTGTTCTGTGACCATATAAAGGCACAAGGCTGCAGGCTGAGTTATACAGGGAACTCTGAGTATCACTCATGTATTATAAGGGATAATGTACCCCCTACTGTAAATGATAAGGATATTAGAAGTCACTGAGGGGTTGTTCTGTGACCATATAAAGGCACAAGGCTGCAGGCTGAGTTATACAGGGAACTCTGACTATCACTCATGTATTATAAGGGATAATGTAACCCCTACTGTAAATTATAAGGATATTAGAAGTCACTAACCATATAAAGGCAGTTTTAACCCAATGTATGGGTTTCTCCCTCTCTCGCTATATATATATATAAAATATGCTTGTGTGTAAGTAAAAAGACCAGCACACATTTCGTGTGGGCTGCTTTGATTTTTTTGCTGGGGCTGCTTTTTACTCCCAGTCTGGCCCTGCTGCCCAACCACACCCACATTGGTTCAAAAACACTGGGGATGCGCTGGAGATACAATCATTTTTTTAATTTCTCATGCGCCAATCCCCATTGCTCCTGTCCCCCTGGAGGGGAAAGGGGCGACAAACGGCAGTGGGGCTAGGGGCGCCCACTATGTAAATCCGGCCCTGTGCCTAAATATATCAGGAGCTCAGAGGGGATAAGAACCATTTTATCCGTAACAAGATTAAGTAGAAAAAATAAAATAACTGGGAGTTTGATAAATCTGCCCCTTTGTGTCCTTTCATATTTATAGACTATTCGTCACATTGACTATTGCCCTATGGGATTTCCAGCTGGAGCCCCTTTAGCTAATCCTATTCCGATACTTAACACAGGGAGGTATTTATAGTGTTGCTGTAGGTCCCGTCTATTCAACTCACCAGAAGGCATATAACAGAAGGGCATTTTTATAGCTAGTAGGGTTGGACTTTTGTTTATTTAGAAGAAGAAGAAGAAAGTAAATATACCTAATAAAATAAATAATGAAGGGCAATAGAAAAGCATAATCTTAGCACAAGACTTTTTCATTTCTGAGTTGTAGTAACCACACGGGTCCATAATTGGTCCTAATTACATTCAGCCCTTTTTGGTGGCCTTTTCCTACTCTCAACTGCAGCCTCCAATCACCTTTAAATTACATTTTAGTATGGCGTATAGTAAGACAATTTACCATTTTATTCAGCATCTTTGCAGCAGCTCTCGAGTTTTGCTTTTCACTAGCACCCTGGGGACCAATTTAACTGCTGGAGGTTTAAACGGAGAGTCATAGGGCCTGCATAAAAAGTACCAATAACAATAAATTGCTTTCTGGCTGCCGGGGTCAGTGACCCCATTTGGATACTGGAAACAATCTACTGTGCCCAGTGCCCCTTGTGTCCCCTTGGAAGTTTTGTTTATTGTCACAATATGGAATCACAATTCTTTTTTTATTCCTATTTCAGTATCTTTTGCAGCCATATAGCAAGTTCCTCTATTAGTTCCAACACAATCATCTCACTTTAGACTTCTTTTGCCAGCCACAAGCAGAACTAGTGTGTTCCTGTGAAATGAACTGATCGATACCAGTAACCACTTGCCTTTGCTCTGTTAATTGTCTCAAGTTTATATTATAAAATATAGAACCTCATTTATAGAGAATGCTCAACTTCTCAATAAATACAATATAAACTATAAACGCGTACAGTTACCAACTAATTCCTTTTTGTTTTAATACTCATTCTTAATTATCAACAATCAAATTTTGCTGTACAAATCTGTATCATGATTTTTTCAAAAGCTAACATTTTTATTTACTAAGAGCAAAAAACTTGAGCATCTAAAAGTGTTTAAGGTCAATGGGAGCTGTGCTAGACAAAATTAAAACTATTGCTTGTAAGCAAAGTGATGAATATGAATTCAAGATATTTGATTCTTTTTCCGTGATTTTTAGTCAGTTTAATTTTTTATATTTGGATTTCTTTTCTTTCACTCTGCTCACTTGCTTATGGGGGTTAAGTACGCTTCCAGATTTTTAAAGCACCCTTCCAGAAATCAACAACATTTGCAAGGTGCAAAATGCAACTAATAGTAAGTGGCAGATTTATCATTATTTGACATGGAATTTTCCCATATTCTATGAAAAAAACTGTATGCAAAAGAGAATATACTATAAAATAATTTATGCTAGTGATGTGCGGGTTGGGTGGGACCTCTGTGAACCTGCGCCCATCCACCCGTGACTTTCGGATTTCTTTTATAGACCAGCGCCACCCCACCGATGACATCACAAAAAGGGGCAGGGCCATAAGGCGCACATCTATAAAAAAAGGTCTTGTAGACGTCAAATGCAGATGTCCCTGAAGATGTTTCTTGACATTGTGATCTGCACAGGTTTTCGCCCAATAATCAGATAATGTTGAGTTCAATAAAATCGCATTTTCGGAGCACCAATCGTATGATTTTAATTGACGCACTAATTTGTCGTGATGTTTATTTACTGAGACTTTTTTGAGATGAATTATTGATATATGAGTTAAATTCCTGGATGAGAGTTAGGTCGACTTTATTTTAATAAAAAAAAAATAGTAGTAAAATAACCACTAAGAAAAGCATGTTTAACTTGAACATTGATAAATCTGCCCTGTGTGCTTACATCGTCAAAATGGGTACAACCAGGGATAAAACATGTAAATATGTGAATATTAAGGATCTTCTGAGCAGTTTGATACCTGATATGCAAAGGATTACTATGTGGCATGTAGAGATCCCTAAATAAAAATATTGCAAACAAACATTTTATGGGCAAAGACAAGTGATCAAGAACAATGCGGAATTTAATAACGCCACTAACATCCAACAAATCTCATCAAAGCAATAAAAAAACAATTATCCTGCGGTGAGATTGGTTGTCAAATCAACTAGTCTGACCTCTACAGGCAGTACAATGGCTAAAACACAATAAAATAGCTAAAAATGCAATACAATCTCACAAATCAGTATTTGCACACAGCAATTAGCGTTTACAGTAGTCACACTTGGCACATGGGGCGTATTGTCTGCTCTATTGGCATCTGCACTCTGTGTGTGCAAGGAAAGGCACATTACATACATTAGTATTAGGTTTTTCCTCAGCTGATATCCACTGGATGGCGGCAATGCATACCAGAGGCCTTAGGGTAATAAAAACACTTGTTGTAGTGAGAAAATATTTTAAAAAATTGTCTACCACCTAGATGCATATATATACTTATACTTGTCAAATTTTGTGTTGCCTGTAGCCTTTCTAGTTCTAACATTTATGGCTCAATATATTCAGGTTCCATGGGAAATTATAACCAGTAATGTGTCTGTTTGACAAATATATGCACTCTACCCAAGTGTCAAAACCACAACTGTTTCAGCTTGACATGTCATGCAATGGCAATTTTTAACTGGCTCATTATCTTTCTATCTATCCATCATCTATTGATCTATCTATCTATCTATCTATCTATCTATCTATCTATCTATCTATCTATCTATCTATCTATCTATCTATCTATCTATCTATAAATCTATCTATCTATATATCTATCTATCTATCTATCTATCTGTCTGTCTGTCTGTCTGTCTGTCTGTCTGTCTGTCTGTCTGTCTGTCTGTCATCTATCTATGTGGTGTTTATACAAATGGCCTGTAGATGTCACTGTGCCCAGACTTATACTGTGCATACTTCCTGACAGCTTAAAAGTGAAAGTTACTGTTGTGTAATGGCTGCATGAGAGCCTGCTAATAAAGCACTGTTATACTCTACTCATCCTCGGCTACCCAAAACATAACAAATTGACGACGAGATGGCTCTTCTACCTCTGCAGCAGCCCTGCACCTTTTCTTCCAAACCCTGGTGAGCCTAACATTACCTTTTAACTGCTTGGATCCGTATGTTTGAAAACTACATTTTTGCTGCTGAGATTTCTTCTGCTAGAAAGCGTGCTTTACTTATTCACTGCCTGGGAGCAGAGGGACAGCGTATATTCTATACATTACCATTACATGATGATACTTATGAAACTGCTCTTACTGCTATAAAGAATTTAAAGGATCCAATCCCTGTGCTTGGTTGCTTGCCAGTGACTGTACAATTTGAATCATCTACTGCAAAATGTGACTTTTACATTGTGAATAAGGGAACTGCTGTACTTGGAAGGGATTTCTTTGCTGCATTAAACCTACAATTAGTTGATGGTCTCATTACTACAGCACCAGTGCCTGCCACACAGCCAGTGTCTAAAATTTCACCACAAAGCAACACTTCACTGGGTTGTGCAAAGAACTTTGAACACAAAGTTAAGTTGAGACCAGGTGTAAAACCAGTACCATTCCCTGATTCAGCTTGGGAAAAACTTGCTATTGATATTGTCAGTCCTTTTACAGATGCTCCTATAGATTGTAGATTTGCTATAACCTTGATAGACTGTTACAGTAAATGGCCTGAAATTGCATTTGTTTCTCATATAACATCAGCTACAGTAATAACATTTCTGTCTACAGTCTTCAGCAGAGAAGGTAATCCAAAGGAGTTAAAATCAGACAATGGACCACAGTTTGTCTCATCCGAGTTTGAATTCTTTCTGAGAGAGAGGAATATTTTGCATAGGAAATCTTCAGTGTATTACCCACAAGCAAATGGAGAAAACGAGCGATTCAACAGAAGTCTGAAAGAAGCACTACAGACAGCAAATCTTACTGGGAAATCTTGGAAAGTATTTACAATAGAGTTCCTACATAACTACAGAGCAACGTGCCATGCAACAACCCAATCATCTCCTGCTGAATTATTACATGGCAGACAGATGTGCACTAAGTTACATGTTGCAGACATCAAACTTTCACAAAATACCGTGCCTACAAAATCGTCTACTGCTGACATTGTCAAACATCAACAAGCCAAATGCAAGGCTTATACTGACAGAAAACGTGGTGCACTTTCAGCCTGGATCTTTTTTTTAGTCAGAATTAAGAAACCAGGAATACTGAAACAAGGACAATCTAAATTTACTACACCACTTGAAGTAAGACGCCAGCGAGGACCATACACATATGAACTGTCTGATGGACGCATATGGAATGCAAGTCGTCTTGGTCCTGTTAGATATAACTTTGGAGAAGCTTCATTTGATGAAGGACATTTTCCTACTCCTGATGTCAACTGCAATAGGCCTGAAGAAAGTGAACCTATAAGGCATACTGAGAGAATCAGAAAACTACCTGCATGGACCCAGGACTATGTGATGTGAATATAGTGTATATTATTGCTTTAAAATGCATACTGTTTAATGTTGCTGTTTATTATAGTTGTCCAAATGCTTTCCTACTATAGGGGGGATATGTGGTGTTTATGCAAATGGCCTGTAGATGTCACTGTTCTCAGACTTATACTGTGCATACTTCCTGACAGCTTAAAAAGTGAAAGTTACTGTTGGGTTATGCCTGCATGACTCTGCTAATAAAGCACCGGTATACTCTACTCATCCTCCGCTACCCAAAACATAACAATATGCATAAGAGACTGGAATGGGGACATGTGTTTCAAAGGAGAACTAAACCCTAAAAATTAATATGGCTAAAAATGTTATATTTTATATACTGAACTTTTTGCACCAGCCTAAAGTTTCAGCTTTTCAGTTGCAGCAATCATCCAGGACTTCAAACTTGTCACAGGGGGTCACCATCTTGGAAAGTGTCTGTGACACTCACATGCTCAGTGGGCTCTGAGCAGCTGTTGAGAAGCTTAGGGGTTGTCACTAATTATCCAGCAGAAAATGAGGTTGGTCTGTAATATAAGCTGAAGCTACAGGACTGATTATTAAATTCTGATGCTAATTGCACTGGTTTCTGTGCTGCCATGTAGTAATTCTCTGTATTAATTACAAATCAGCCTTATATTGTGACATTTCTATTCAATGTGTACTGTATATTGTGAGTGGGTCCCTAAGCTCAGTAAGTGACAGCAGCACAGAGCATGTGCAGTGAATCAGCAGAAAAGAAGATGGGGAGCTACTGGGGCATCTTTGGAGACACAGATCTTTACTGCTAAAGGGCTGTGGTTGCCTTGGGCTGGTACAGAAGCCCAAAACATAATGTACAACTTTTCTAGCTACTTCTTTAGTTAAGCTTTACTTCTCCTAAGAGATTGCATAAATCTACAGCATGTTTACATCCTTTTTCTTATCTTATATTACGCAACCATCTTCTAGTGCCCAATGTTCCCTCTAAGGTGTGTGCTTGTGCGAGCGCATACAAGTTTTGAGGTCAGAGCTTTGGGTCAGGGCCTTCCTAAACCTTCCCTTGGGTTACTATCCACTAGTTTCGGTACCCGGGCAAGGGGTCCAACTCCCGGTAGGCATGATATAATTAGACTCTCTTCAGGGGGGTGCCCCCGCTTATGGTATGGAGGAAGGAATTACCACTTTGTAGAATCACACACAGTATTCACTCTTGATCAAATAAACTTTGGCCACCAGTGGTTCTTTAAAGCAGCAGAACATTTATTGAACTGATGGTACACTTCACGAAGCAAGTAGGTCATTTACACAAATGTATTACTCAGAGATACTGTCTGATCCTTTGTTAGTCAGCTTTGTGAATTGAGCTGCCCTTCCTCCCTTTGGTGCACAATCCCCATTGAAGGTACCTCACAGCTGGTTTTACACTCCAAGGATCTCTCTATCCCTGAGCCCAACCACTTGAGTCCCTAAGCTGGCAGACTTGTCACGGCAGGCTGCTAATCCTTCACTAAACTCCTCTTTGGAGCCTTAGCTGCTCACTAACTTTACTGAACCTATCTGTCACTCCTATAGTGACCTATTACAGTTTCTGACCTGACATTGGCTTGCTCCTATACTGAGGCCTACCTCCACCTCAGGCCTTAGCAGCTACACCCACTTCCAATGAGTGCACTGGACAGAGGCAGAACACATGGTAATTACCTCTGGGGGACTACTCCCCCTCCCCTATGGGAAAACACATTCCCTGGGGTATAATATTAGTATTTACCCTTTTATATATTGACATCTACTGGCCAATTACTGAACTGCCAGCAGAATATGTTCACATAGGAAGAAGGAAACCAAAGAACTTAAAGGTTAGCAAGACCTTTACCCTTCTACACTGAATAATGCACAAAGTGTGGATGGGACAAGGGATACCCAAGAAGATTTACAAGTTCTTAGCACATCGCTGTCTACATCACCCTTTCAGTTCATGTTAGAAACCAGACACAAATACCACTGCAACTTTATTTTGACGGGCTCAGCACATTCTGGTGAGACTTTCCTGGCATTCTGCTTACAGTGCCATGTTTGCCGTTTCTCTAATTTGATTGCAACATTTCACACACAGCCTGTACATGGGTCGCAGCCCTCCATTTATTTCTTTATATTGAAGGAAACCTCAGTTCTTAGAAAAAAAGTATTTTTTCATGTTTTAACAGGATTGTACAACCCTCAGTTTGTTTCAGCTGCTTCCAAAAAAGACGTTTTAGATTGTACTTCTTAGTCCAGATTTGATCCACAAACAATGTCATTCCAATTTACCCTTAAATTGCTCCTCAGAGCAAGATCTGTCAGTTACAGTGGAGTTTAAGCTGCAGGATGGGTTGGAGCACCAATGTATTACCCATCTTAACAGAGACTTTCACTTCTCCCAGACCAGTGTGATTGACAGATGCCAATGTTTAGAATATTGCAAAGAATTTAAGATAGATATCATATTATCATTGTGCCAACATGTGTTAAATATTGCCCCTGAGCTGTTCGGACATATTATTGTTATTTATCATTGGCAGCTATTTGCAGTGTCGGACTGGCCCGGCGGGATACCGGGAAAAAACCCGGTGGGCCCCGACCCTCGTGGGCCCCCGCCGGGCCAGAACCTTTTTTTGGGAAAATTTTTTTTTATTTTCGGCGATGCGCAGCGCCGAGTGGCGTTGTTGCGCATGCGCACCGAACTGAGTTATTGTGCATGCGCGCCAAACGCCGTTGTTGCGCATGCGCGTCAAACGCCGTTGTTGCGCATGCGCGTCAAACGCCGTTGTTGCGCATGCGCGCCGAATGGCTGGGCCGACGGGTTTTAGTAGGGGGACGGGGGGCCCCTGGACAGCAGTCCCGGTGGGCCCCGGGCCCCCCAGTCCGACCCTGGCTATTTGTTAGTCTGGGTGAACTGTCAAGAAGCAGTTACTTGTTTCATCACCAGAATGTGAGAATAACTGCCCCAGCTCCCAGGGCTGCCTGTTCTCTATATATGAAGCAAACCCTGGAGTGCACTTTCGCTGTGTCTATTGTAGTGTGTGACCAGGACTACTGCTGCTTGTGCCTGTACCTGTACCTGTGCAACTCCCTGCAACTCCTGGTACCTTGTGTAGTTCCGTGCAGCAAAGGATCCAGTTGCAGAGATGATTTCTTGCAGCAAAATAACTGGTTTATTTACAGTGAAAAGTTGCAATGAAGAAATTTACAGGCACTTTGATGTCAAGCAGAATTATAATAACAGAATTCCCTTTCAAAGGTGAATTGCCGCTGGAACATCAGTCTAATAGCACAGTGATTGTTATGGTAAGAATTGGTGGCTGTGCAGCAGTAATCTATTGAGTTGAGGTGCCGACACAGATAAAATAATATGAAACAAAGTTTTATCCAATTATCTGCGTGTGTATGGTGGCCTGCAGATTCTGACCAATTCTTTGAATATCAGTCAGTTCGGGGATATAGCATTTTGAGAATTCCATCTGCCAATGCACTCTGATGGCCAATGTATGGTGAATTGGGAGATGAGGACATGAAAAGAACAAATTATTATTAATTGTATGATTTATTATAATTGTTTGTGTTTATTGTTAATAATATTAATAATAATATTAATAATAATAATACATATTTTAACATTTTGGTGCATCATTCCTAGATTTGGACAACAAAGTTCTAGTTTTTCCCAAAGAGTCTTCCACCTTGTATGTGATTTGAAGCCGGCAGTGATAAAGCCTCTCGATAAACTCTTTACTAAACACTTACTTATAACTATGCTCCATAGCATGATGAACACAGCAATTTTATATGACAGTTAGGATCTGGTCTTCATTTTTGGGGTAGTTTATTATTGTTAAAGCTTCTATTCTTCCTTGCCTTGAGTCTCCCAATTACCTGACAGTTTGTGCAGTATATAATGACACCCGTTCTGTTTTCTACAGTCGCTATGTGTTTGCAATGTGCTATAGAAAAATTATTATCACAGAAATTCCAAGTCCGAATTGCAAATATTCCCAAATACAAGTATTTCAAAAGCTATAAACACACATTATCCTGTGTATATAGACTAAATTAAAGCTTCTGTTTACATCAGAGGCAGCTGCAGCTTGTGTTCAGCAAGGTAAATAAATCACTGTTTGCTGCACTCATAGATTTCATTTAATGCTGTTTTATTGGTAAATGAATATATTGTTCCATTCCCTTAATATGACCATATATCATGTCATTGTGCTGATACAATATAGTGTTACATGGTGCAAAGCATAATAAAGCCGTATACATTATAATAACAGGCAGGAGCCACAGAAAACCCTTTCTCCCCCCTTTGAACTGATGCAATATTGTTCTCCAACTGTGTGGAATGTGCCACCCAGGGGGGAGAACATGGAGTAACATCTTCCAGTAGATTCACAACACAAGTGCATAGCGTTGTTCTGTAAATCTATGGATGAATATTGCCCAGTAATAAAGTGGAGGCGATTTCACAATCGCAATGCACAATACAGCCACAGGGGGGCAGGCGAAGGGTTACAGAGGCTGACAGATATAATTGTAGAATTTCCCTCATTCACTTTTCATCCATCTCTTCGCTACAAGGGAAACGTTGGGATCAAATCCATCGACTTTATCTTTATGGTGTGCTGATGAATCCCTTATGTTGGCAGAGCTTAAATACAAAAATACAAATGTGCTGCTGATTCAGTTAATGACTATAAGAATGACTTGGATGATTTTTTGGACAGACATAATATCAAAGGCTATTGTGATACTAAGCTCTATAGTAAGTATAGATATGGGTATATAGAATTTATGGGAAAGTAGGGAGGGGTGTGTGTATGGATGCTGGGTTTTCATTTGGAGGGATTGAATTTGATGGACTTTGTCTTTTTTCAACCTGATTTAACTATGTAACTATGTAAATTAGTTAGATGCTGACTTCACAAATATCTAAAGCAGGGTTCCCCAGCCTTTTTTTTTTTTTTTTTACCCATGAGCCACATTCAAATGTAAAAAAAGTTGGGGAGCAACACAAGCATGAAGAAAGTCCCAGGGCATGCCCAATAAGGGCTGTGATTGGCTATTCGGAAGATCCTATGTAGACCTACAGGAGGTTCTACTTGGCAGTACACCAGGTTTTTATGCAGCCAAAACTTGCCTCCAAGCCAGGAATTCAACAATAAGCAGCTGCTTTGAGGCCACTGAGAAGCAACATCCAAGGGATTGATGAGCAACAAGTTGCTCATGAGTCACTGGTTGGAGACTAATGATGAGGGAGGGCATTTGGCCCCAGAATCAAAGTGATTCTTAAAGAAGAATTCAACCCGTTATTAAAAAAAAAACCTACCCTACATAGACCCCCCTCCTTCCTCCCCCCCATCCTACCCCGGGCAAAATTCCCGTAAGTCTTTACTTACCCCTCGGTGCAGATTCAGGGCTCGGAGTTCACGCCATCCATCGTCCAGGTTTTTGGTAATCTTGTGTCTTCTTCCGGCGCTTCAGCAATTTCCGTTTATTTCGGCGCATGCGCAGTTGACGCTAACCGGGAAATTGCGGGAAATACGCTGCACACATTCTGAGATTACCGAAGACCCGGAAGATGGCTGCTGTGACCTCCGATCCCTGAATCTGCACCAAGGGGTAAGTAAAAAGCTAGGGACATTTACCTGGGGTAGCAGCTAGGTTTGGGGGGAGGAGGGAGGGGGTCTATGTAGGGAAGGGGGGCAGGGTTTTTTTTAAATAGGGGTTGAATTCTTCTTTAACGGGGATAAAAAGTTCAGGCATTCAGACATTCATCAGGCATGGCCATACTCCAGCCTTCTAGTTGTTGGTGGGATGCTGGGACATTTAGAGGGTTTCTGTAGGACATATTTGATTTATGAAATCCCCACCCACACACACCAGATGAACCAGGGGTCTCTTCATCCCAAACATCAGCAATGGTTAAGACTAAATAAGCTCTTCTTTCCAGAAACAGTTCATGGCTCACAATCATTCGTTGGGAAGAAATCATTCCACCAGTTGTATCAAACCCGTTTTTCCATAGAGCACTAACGGTGCCAGGGTCGGCTCAAGGACAAGGCTGAGTGATCCCTGACACCCAAAACAGCTTTAAAGCCTTGTGGGGGAGTAAAGATTGCTGGGGATTTCACAGTGAAACAAACGGCCATCTTTAATAGTTTAGCAGGAGTTTTCCACTCAGCAGAAGAAGCAAGAGACAAGAAGCATGGGAAGATAAGGAGAGATGAAAAGTCTGGGTTAGTATATGTAGTGTTCAGTATAGATTTTTCTGCAATGATTTTACTGGCAACTCTGTGGTTAATGTGCTCATTCTCCATTTTCCCCAGTTATCTTATTGTCATGTTCTGGGTTAATGTGTCCATTGTCTCTTTTCTGTTCTGATTTTACTGGCACGCATGGATGATTGTGGCTAAAGGAGTCATGGCCTGAAACTTTTGCCACTGCACCATGCAAAGTGTTTTTTTGGGGGGGCCCAGTTTCACTTTGTCTTTAGGCCCTATATTTTATTGAAACAGCCGTGGATGGTGTGAGCTGCCAGACTCACTGCCATGTTTACTCTGGAGTTTGGGTTGAACAGTGACATTTCCATTAATAGTGTAGTTCAGCGACCTCCAGCTAATGACATTCCCATGTCTAAACCATTTATTTAGCAGAACCTTCCTTATGTTCACAGGAGACAAAACCCAATTCCACATATGGACATCACTTATTTCCCCTTGAAATGAAATTTGTGAATCCCACGTATTATAAAAAGGATCCTTCTTCTGACCCAGGGTGATACCGTCCTGGAGATCAATAGAAAAGCCTTCCTTCAGTACTGTGCGAGGGGAGACTTTTCCATTAACCCAAAGCTGTAGAACTCCAGTGTCAGAGTCCCAGGTCACACAGATGTGATTCCACTCCAGAGAATCAGCCTTTTCAGGAATGGACACCTGCGTATTGTTTATAACGATGCTGGAGAAACAGTACGGCAATTCTGAGTGACACGACATGGACTGGAGGACAAGAGACATTTTTATCTGTGAGTTTGGGGTGCCCACATTAAAAAAAGCATATCTTCTGCCAGTTGAGTAGCTCCTCAAGCAAACGGTGAGTTTATCTAAAGGCTCAGTCACCATTGGGGTCAGAACCACATAATCAGCAACAGAACTTCTGGGGAAGAGGAAGACACTTCTATCCATGTCTAGAGAGGAGCCAAACAAGAAAAATACACTTACAGAAAGCTTCGGCCAAAGTGGAAAACAAGCAGGGTAAATTCCAAAACGAGAAAAATGAAGGGGCAGATTTATCAAAGGTCAAGGTGAATTTTCGAATGAAAAAAATCGAATTTCAAACTATTTTTGTGTACCTCGACTAGGGAATAGTCCAAATTCGATTAGAATTTGCAAAAAATTCAACAATTCCAATTTCGAAACGTTTCATGTACCGTCTCTTTAAAAATTCGAATTCAACCATTCGCCATTTAAAACCTGCCGAATTGCTGTTGTAGACTATGGGGGACCTCCTAGATCCCATTTGGAGTCAATTGGTGGACTTTGAATAATCTAAGTTTATTTTGGGAAAAAAAATACGGACCTATTCAATCAAAAACGGACCTATTCGACCAAAAAACTGAATTTCGGTTGGTCTTTTTGAATTCGAATTTCAAAATTTTTTTAAATTCGAAATTTGACCCTTGATAAATATGCCCCTCAATGTTAAATAATAAAAAAAAACAATTCAAAGTATAGGCTCGGATTTCAAGTTATTTTTTAGGCATTCTTTTTGTAGTACCGGTATAGGATACATATACGCAAACCAGCTATCCAGAAAGTTCCGAATTACAGAAAGACCGTCTCCAAATAACCCAGATTTTTTAAAAATGATTTCTTTTTTTTCTGTGACAATCTAATCAAATCTAATCCCAACTAAAATATAATTAATCCTTATTGGAAGCAAAACCAGCCTATTGGGTTTATTTAATGTTTATATGATTTTCTAGTAGACTCAAGGTATAAAGATCCAAATTACAAAAAGATCAGTTATCTGGAAAGCCAGGTGACCTTTTATATTTTGATTACAGGTACACAAGTTAGGGACCACCGTATGGGGTTTTACCTTGACGTGGTATGGTGGCTTATCAACTTTATGATCATAACTTTGTAACAAAAAACCTGTTTTTCTTTTTTAAATACATGCACTTGCATATTCATTGAATTATTTAGACAGGGGATTATTGTACTTAAATATGTTTTTATTTGGCCTTAGGAGTGCACCCACAACCCTCCTTTTTTGTTCTAGTTTGTATAAAGTCACCATCAATTACGTTTGCTTTTAAAGCGATACTGACACTAAGGGGCAGATTTATCAAAGGTAGAAGGGAAAATCTGAATTTAAAAAATTCGAATTTCGGTCTTTTTTTGTGTACTTCGACTAGGGAATAGTTCAAATTCAAAAAAAAAAATAGAATTTTGAAAAATTCTTTAAAAATTCGACTTCGACCATTCGCCATCTAAAACCTGTCGAATTGCTGTTTTAGCCTATGAGGGACCTCCTAGAACCTATCTGGAGTCAATTGGTGGACTTTGAAAAATCAAAGGTTTTTTTTGGAAAACTTAGAAACGAATTCAATCTGTTACTTCGATATGATTGATTAGACCAAAATAAAACTTCAACTTTATTTCAGTTGGTCTTTTTGAATTCGGATTTTGAAGTTTTTCAAATTCGGCCCTTGATTAAATCTGCCCCTTTGTGTTTATAACTGGGAGGATTTGCTGTTTTTTTTTATTTACCTTCTCGTGCCATGGATCCAGCAATGAGCAAAAGCCAAAGAACTCGCATCTCCATGTTCCTAAATAAAAAAAAAATGAACTGTGAATTTCAAAACATCATATCTCTCCAAATAGGCTTTGGAATGTGGGACATATTAACAAAGGATTTACATTAACCCGCTTGAAAATGTTTACGTGTTTTTTCGGAGAACATTGAATTAAATAGAATAAATGGTGTGTAGCCCTGCTCCTACAATCAAGTGATATAACATAGTCTAAAGGAAAAATAATAATAATGTGGTCTCATTGAAAAAAAGACCCCAAGTCCAAGAGTTGACAAAATTTGGAAATTACAATGTAAACTAGAATAGACCCAATACTAGTAATGCAGTAGCCAGTAATTATAAGTAATTATAAGTAATTATAAAAAATTAGGACATGTGAACGCGTTTCATGCCAAATGGGCCCTTACTCATAGTCTAATGGCCAGATCCCTGTACACCCTTTTTAAAGGGGGGTTGACCAATCAACATAGAATACATCACACAAGACTTTATCCAATCAGAGAAAAGTACATCAAACAAGCCCTGAACCAATGACAAATCCAGTGAATAAACAGCAACCAATGAAAATAAATAAAAACACAAGCATAAATCATTCATTGGTATAAGCTATAAAAATGTTTATCCCACAAAGATAAACATAAAAAAAACAAAAAAAAAAAGAGAAAATTGAATCTCATTTTGGATTTTTTGACACCTATCAACAGAAATCTCATTTGCGTCAATATGAAGACAGGTCTCTGCAAAAAAAATGCGAAGGGGTTGTTCACCTTTGAGTTAACTTTTAGTATGATGTATTATTATATTTGAGTTATATTCTGAGATCAGATTTGTAATTGATTTGTATTATTAGTGCTTTTTGAGTTATTTAGCTTTTTATTCAGCAGCTCTACAGTTTGCAATGTCAGTGATCTGGTTGCTAGGGTGCAAATTAATATGAATAGGAGAGGCCTGAATAGAAAGATGAATATTAAAAAGTAGCAATAACAATACATTTGTAGCATTACAGAGCATTTGTTTTATGGGGTCAGAGAACCCCATTTGAAAGCTGGAAAGAGGCAGAAGCAGAAGGCATATCATTCAAAAACTATACAAAATAAATAATGAAAACCAATTAAAAAGTTGCTTAGAATTAGCCATGCTGTAACATACTAAAAGTTAACATAAAGGTGACCCATCCCTTTAAATTAATTACAATGATTTTATGAATCGTCAAGTTTCAAACCCTGGCCTGTGAATTGTCAGGCTGCTGTGTCTTTCCCTTGAGCCACTAGGGGCTTTTGGAACTGAGTGCAGCCAATACTCTACTTAAAAGGGTGGTTCACCTTTACATTAACTTTTAGTATAGAATGGCCAATTCTAAGCAACTTTTCAATTTCATTCTTTATTGTTTTTTCATTATTTGCCTTCTTCCTTTGACTCTTTCAAACCGTTTTTTATAAGGTGAAGCCTTCTGATGTATGGTGTATTATCCTGCTTTTTTTTTTACAAAGTGTAATAAATATGCCCCTAAAACTTAACTCAAAGGCGCACAACCCATTAACCATATCCTCTCTCTGCTACTTTCACAGTCACCTCTAATTCTTGTTAAGGCCAGGCCAGATCTAGTAATCTAGCCCCTATATAAGGGCTCTTACTGACGAGCTGTAGTCACACAGGCGCGTGTAGGCGCCGAATGCAGGAAAAATGCAGCATGTTGCGTCTCAACCTGCGTTTGGCGCCTACACGCGCCTGTGTGAGTACAGCCCCATTGGAAAAAACGTAATGCGTCTATTCCTGCGCTCCCCTGCGGCTGAACGCAGAAAAACAGAACGCAGGGGAGCACAACTTCAGCCGCTCGTCAGTAAGAGCACTTAACCAATGCCTGTCTGCTAACTATTGCTGGATCATTGACTCATTTTAGCGCTCTAGCCACTATGCCTGGTTCCTGATTGCCTGGTTCCTCCTCGTTACCCAGTCCTACCACCCATGCTTCTTATTTGATTTCCTGGTTTGTCACCTGGTCTGTATACAGAGACTTGTTGCTGCCTGCTCCTGACCACTGGATTGTTTTACAGACTTGTCTTCAGGTTGTACCCTGTATCACTCAGCATTAACTTTTGATTTCTTCATTGTCACCTGTTTCAGTTTCACATTAAATCCAGTTCTGAGTATAACTAAGTATTCTTCTAACACCAAATATGGGAACACCACATTGCCAAGCCCCAGGCTCCAACCCGCTAACCCTATTCGAGACAATCATGAATTAAAACATGAAAACTTAGGTGGGATACTTTTTATAGGTACAGATCTGGGACCTGTTATCCAGAATGCTTGGGACCTAGTGTACATGTATAGGATCCCTTATCCGGAAATCCGGTATCCAGAAAACTCAGAATTACCGAATGGCTGTCTCCCATAGACGCCATTTTATCCAAATAATCCAAATTTTTTAAAAATTATTTCCTTTTTCTCTGTAATAATAAAACAGTAGCTTGTACTTGATCCCAACTAAGATATAATTAATCCTTATTGGAAGCAAAATCAGCCTATTGGGTTTATTTAATGTTTATATGAATTGCTAGAAGACTTAAGGCATGAAGACCCAAATTACAGAAAGATCCGTTATCCGGAAACCCCCAGGTCCCGAGCATTCTGGATAACCGGTCCCATACCTGTACTAGAAAACGTAAACATTAAATAAACCCAATAGGCTGGTTCTGCTTCCAATAAGGATTAATTATATCTTAGATGGGATCAAGTACAAGTCACTGTTTTATTATTACAGAGAAAAAGGAAATCATTTAAAAAAATGTTTAATTATTTGCATAAAATGGAGTCTCTGGGAGGCGGCCTTTCTGTAATTCAGAACTTTCTGGATAACTGGTTTCCGGATAACGGATCCCATACCTGTACTAGAAAAAAAAAATATTTTTTAATATAGTTTTTTCAATTAATATAATTTTCCGGCTTCCGCAGGTAAAGATTAATTAGGTGTGTCATGCTAACAATGCAATTGCCACCCCCACTATTGATCTATATAGTCCTTCAATAAACATGTCCTCTCACAAGCGCCTTTTCTCCAGAGAAAAGAGGTCCAATCTTGACAGACTTTAAGGGTAGTGATGGGCGAATTTGCGGCGTTTTCGCTAAACGGCGAAAAATTCGCGAAATGGCGCCGGCGTCTCGTTTTTGATGCCGGCGCCCGTTTTTTTACGCCGGCGCCCATTTTTGCCGTGAATTTTCGCCGGCATTTCGAATTTATTCGCTGGCGGCGAATCGCGCAAATTTGCCGCAAATTCGTGCCTGGCGAATAAATTCGCCCATCACTATTTAAGGGGCACATTTACTATGGGTCAAATATTGAGGGTTAATTAACCCTCGATATTCGGCCATCAAAGTTAAATCTGAAGTCGAAGGATTTACCGCAATTCTTTCAATCGAACGATCGAAGGAAAAATCGAACGATTCAAAGGATTTCAATCCATCGATCGAACAATTTTCCTTCGATCACAAATGGGGACCTTCCCCATAGGCTAACATTGATGCTCGGTAGGTTTTAGGTGGCGAAGTAGTTGGTCAAAGTTTTTTTAAAGAGACAGTACTTCGACTATCGAATGGTCGAATAGTCAAACGATTTTTAGTTTGAATCATTCGATTCGAAGGTTGAAGTAGCCAAAAAAATACTTCGAAATTCTTCACTAGAGCTAAGTAAATGTGCCCCTAATTCTTGCATCTACATAACCAGTTTAGTTGCACTTAGTCTCTGCACTCTCTCCAACTCATTTATATTCTTCTAAAGGACTGGAGTCCAAATCTGCACTGTATACTCCAGATGAGGCCTCACATGGGAGATTTATTGAGAAAAAATCTGTTTTCCTCCCTTGAGTTATGACCATATCTATATACAAGTGAGTATTTTATTAATTATAGTTTTTTATCCATCCTTCTTAGTTAAAGAGGCCCCCAACACACTCTCATTTAGCACTCATATTATTTGGGCACATGATATTTTGTTGAACCTCATTTGCCAGTTGCAGCCCCATTCTCCAATTTATTCCAATCTCTCTGTTTTCTGACCCAACAGCTATTTACATACAGTTAAGGGGCACATTTACTCAGCTCGAGTGAAGGAATAGAATAAAAAATACTTTTAATTTCGAAGTTTTTTTTGGCTACTTCGACCTTCGACTTCGAATCGAACGATTCAAACTAAAAATCGTTCGATAGAAGGAAAATCGTTTGATTGATGGATTAAAATCCTTCGAATCGTTCGATTCGAAGGATTTAATCGTTCGATCGAACGATTATTCCTTCAATCAAAGGAATAGCGATAAATCCTTCGACTTCGATATTCGAAGTCGAAGGATTTAACTTCGAGGGTCGAATATCGAGGGTTAATTAACCCTCGATATTCGACAATTAGTAAATGTGCCCCAAAATCTCTAAACAATTGTTGGCTGCTCTACTTGTAAATTGTAATTGGTTCACTGAGCTGTGCTTATTTTTATCATTTTATGTGAACAGGAAACAGTTTAAAATAGAGTAAATTATTGTGAAAGAAACGTCACAAAATGTTTCTTACTTGGTGATTTATTAAATGCTGGGAAACTGAAATTTTTTTTTTTTTTTTAACTTAAGATCCCTGGAATGAATCAAAATAAACCATTTTCCTTACTATATATAACAGGATTTAGGATTTGTTTTACTCTTTACAGCAATGTCCTTTTCATGTATGTTAGATTGACATAACTATGTTTTAATAAAATGCATGTTAATTCTTTCCAACCGTAATGCTAACCTTTCCATTAAATTATGAATTCATTATTTTCCTTTTTTTCCTCTTTGCTTGTTCACAAGGGGACTATACAGACAGGCATTTTAAAGACTTTCTATTTTCCTTCTGTGTTTGACCCTGGAAAATAAAATCTGTCCCACTTAATAAGTTGCAGCGACGCTTTTCTAAAAAGTTTGTACATCTAAAATTGTGTTACTTTCTTGTTGGGTCTGCAATATATTATCAAAGGAGATCAATGAAGGTTCCCACTGGTGAAAGGCATTAACCATCTCCCAAGAAGTTTCACTTTGCCGTAAATTCACAGAAATGCATTTTTTTGATACAATTTTTTCCATCCATTGGAGCCTATAGGCGGCATTTTCATGGCGACACTTGGCTACAAGTCCCAAGCACTACACTATTCATTAATGGGACATTCACATACCTTGGCTCTTGAAGGCATTTATAAGGGCTCTTACTGACGAGCGTTTTTACCTGCGCTCCCCTGCGTTCCGTTTTTCTGCGTTCAGCTGCAGGGGAGCGCAGGAATAGACGCAATACATTTTTTCCAATGGGGCTGTACTCACACAGGCGCGTGTAGGCGCCGAACGCAGGAAAAATGCAGCATGTTGCGTCTCAACCTGCGTTCGGCGCCTACATGCGCCTGTGTGAGTACAGCCCCATTGGGAAAAAATGTAATGCGTCTATTCCTGCGCTCCCCTGCGGCTGAACGCAGAAAAACAGAACGCAGGGGAGCGCAGGTAAAAACGCTTGTCAGTAAGAGCCCTAAGGCTCATTCCCTATGACTGTGTTTCATTGCTTTATATGAGCTAATCTCAAGAACAACGATAAACTAATTTCAAGACTAAAAAAATATGAAAGTATTTAAAGCAAAATCAAAGATCAGTTTAGAAATAACATGGTTATTAAATCTGTTTTTGTTACGTAGTGTTGCTGCACGACAAATCCCAGCATTCAAATTAAAATTTTACATTTATTATGGGAATCAAAACATTAAGCCAAATCAATTAACACATAAAAGTTTCTATTTACCTGGTATATTAGTGAGTGAGGATCCTGTTTGAGGAGTAGGAAGGAATGGCTGTATCCTTGTTGGAATCCCGGAGGACTGATTATGGGAACACAGGCTCCTTTTCATAAACTCTGTGCTCCCTATTTATGGGAATTGTAAAATATGTAGTTTATATCCAGCATTTGAAACATTTCCCAGAAGTCTTTAGTTTATGGATGGAGTCAGTTTTAATGATGCTTTATGATGATGTGCAACAGAAGAGGAAATTGCAATGTGAAAAGGAAATAAAAAAAAAAAGGATGTTGCTGTCTGTTGAGGCAGATGCACTCACACCTGCTAAATGAAGAGCACTGATAAATAAGTTCCTTGATATTGTATTTTAATGTGAAATTGACTCCTGGGCGAATTTGTGGCGAAAAATGAGCGAATTTCCCGTGAAATTCGCAAAACGGCGAAAAATTCACAAAAATGGCGCTGGTCCGTTTATGACGCTGGCGTCCGTTTTTTGGATTCCAATGTCCGTTTTTTTGGATGCCGACGCAGGTGAATTTTTGCCAGCGAATTTTTGTGTCCGTTTCGTGAATTTATTCGCCAGCGGTGAATCGCGCAAATTCAAGCCTGGCGTATAAATTCGCCCATCACTAATCATATTCATAGGGAAACGAGTAGCTTGTAAGAGTTAATCAGTCTTTTATTATGTATGTATGTATGTATACTCACCTATCAATGATCAGTCATTTCGGAATTATGGTAGACTTCTAAAAGATATGTTGCTGCTTTTTAAAGGGTTTGTTCACCTTGGAGTTAACGTTTGGTATGATGAAAAGATTGATATTCCGAGACTTGTATTATTTGTAGTTTTTGAGTTATTTAGCTTTTTATTTAGCAGCTCTCCAGTTTGGAATTTCAGCAATCTGGATGCTAGGGTCCAAATTACCCTAGCAACCATGCATGGATTGGCATAGACTGGAACAAGAATAGGAGAGACCTGAATAGAAAGACGAGTAATCAAAAGCAGAAATAACAATATGTTTGATGCTTTACAGAGCATTTGTTTTTTTAGTTGGGGTCAGTGACAGTGAAAGCTGGAAAGAGTCCGAAGAAAAGGGCAAATAATTAAAAAACTAGTAAAAATAATGAAGACCAGTATAAAGGTTGCTTAGAAATGGCCATCCTATAACATTATAAAAGTTAACTTAAGGTGAACCACCTCTTTAAAGAGATGTTAGGGTATGCCCATTTATTAAAGGCACTTGCATCAACATACAGTTCCATATAGTTGTGGTTGGCTCCACTACTATCCTCTGCCAAATCCAAGGGTTTACACAGCGCCTTGGGTCAATAGGTCTCAAATGTCACCACAAACACCAGTCTTGACTTACGTATTTGTGTTAAGTTTGATGTATTAGATGCAATTAGACAAAGTAAAAAGGTGAGACATATTGTACATTGAGCTATTAAAAATGCCTTACCCTTTAAACAAAACAGGGATTGTTTGTCCATATATTGCAATATATTTAAGCTGGCCAACTACATCAAAGTCATCCCATATCTGGCCAGTCCTATGCTCAATTTTTATCTGATTCATTAAAAATTCTATTACTTCATTATATATTTTACACGCAATTGAGTCCGGAGCAACTTCCCTGGTGACGGCAACAATGGTGGAAATCTGGGAGAAATGTTGCATTGTGGCTAAAGAACATGGCGATTGCATTGATAAATTGTAATTTACACATCATGATTGCAGAGGTAAGTGACCCCTAAATTCTGGAGCACTTGGTGGCTCTGTTTCTCTTTCACTTGGTAACAATCACTGTAAGGATGTAAGGACTATGTCACCACCAAATATGCTTTACTTCTTTGTCAAATGTATTAGCCTTATATTGTCTTTTATATGTTGCTTCTCCTTATAGCAAATATGGAGTTGGAAGAATCCCTGTTAGGTTCACAGTTGCTGATTTACCAAATGATTGGTGATACCAAAAATAAAGAACAACACTGGAAGCTTAACTGCAGTTTACTGGTTTTACAAAAAAAACAATTACCATTTTACTTATGTAGCCAACAGACATAACCTCCACTGTTAACATTCACAGCAGTGTCTGAACAGTGTGCATATAATATTACTTGATATAGCCATATACTATATAGACACAATACATAACATGCTTAATAACTCACGGAATAGCAGTTAGCTTCTATTTCTTATTTCACTTAGGAAGAATTATAGATAACCCCTTTTCTTTCATTAACATATAACAATGTTCAACATTTTAATAATACAAAGTAATCCTAAAATATCTTAACAGAACCTGTGCCTACAACTTTAATATAAGAGGACAAACTGCATTAAATACTGGATTATATATTTGCATCATCACCCAGGAGCCCACTTAGTACAGTCACTTGGGTTGCGGGACCTGAATCGAATGGTTGTAAGAGGTTCCGGTTATGAGATGAGAACAGCAGGGGTTTGTGGCAGTCTTTGTGACAGAAGGAGGCACTTAATAAGTGTGGTGTCCACAATGAGTTCTTAAACCTAGTGCCTAGCAAACTTTAGTGTCCATTGAAGACTTTGGCAAAAGAATTGCTAAACTTGTCTCTGGGTAATTGGCACATTAACTGGTTCCAAGATGGGGCCATCTGAGAAGAAAAGGAAAGGATGCTGCTGGGAGGACAGTTCAAAGTTCTGGCCAGAACTGACTAAAATGCATGCATGCAAAAGAGATTAGAAGAAACCTTTATCTCATTGGACAACAAGGGTTAATGATTCCTTGATAATGTGAAGACTTGGGGTACAAGCTGGTACAGTTGCTCACCTATTATCTGGACCCATCAGGATTAGTATTCCACAGCTGCCTGAAATAATCCTCTGTCCATTGCCTGCTTCTGGTGCTGGAGGCCTCTCAGCTCTTTTACCAATGCAGTTCAATTCTGCTGCTCAGCTATTCCGGCTCTGCTCCTTTCCCTGCACAGAAACTTGTTTGCTTGTCTTTGCACTGCTGCAGTCCTGCTACCTGGTCCAGACAGTCCCTCTCTCAGGTACCTGTAACTCCTTTTATACCCTCTCAGGTCTCCAGTCACTGCTGTATCACTTCCTTTGCATGTGCTGGTCCTCAGTCTGTCCATGTGCCTCTCATCTGCTGATCACATGCAGCCTCCACAGCACTAATACTGCTCTTCCCAATGTTCAGTTTGCATTTTATAGGATGGCATGTTATACAGTACATTATTCAGTACATTTCCTGGATTAAGGCTCTGAAATATATCTGCCATTACCCACTGCTGTTCTTTACTAGGCATTAGAAAATGAAAATATGTCACAAATAACTTATAATGTCTGCTTAACATTGCATGTTAAAATATACACCATTTCTGACTACAATACTGACATTTTCCTTATGTACAGTAGCTTTATCAAACAGATTTAAAAGGTAAATATACAATGGTTACATACAGATACATACTATTTGCTTTATGTTTGGCATGAGTAACACAACCTACCCCTTACATTCCTCCCTTGTTTTCCTTTGTAGTCCTCTACAAGGAACAAACAGCTCAATCCTGGTATCTGAGAGGCAATTGACCTCTGGTGCTTCTTTCAGGGTATCGGTTTTCATTTTCATTGGGTTGGCTCATGTCTGTTATGTTATAGTTAGTATCTCTGCTTTCTGTTTGGCTAAATAAATCAGTTGGCTCTTCACTCCATTGAGAAGATGCTGTTCCTTCTACACCTGCTGAATCTGTTCCCCAACTCCTTTCAAAAGAAGGTGAATAATCCTGATCAGCCGGAGTCATAGGTATACCATACCAGAGGACAGGTACTTTACTCGGCTGTGTATCATGTGAAGTTGTGATTGGTTCAGATGTAGTTTCTGGTGTAAAGATACATGGTCTTAAAAGATTGCGATGGACCATTCTTTTTGGTCCACATCTGACCTCAGACTGGATTTCAAAAATGGGTATTCTTACATCAGGTTGTCGAACTATTACATATGGTTCCTTCTCCCATTTAGGCACAAGCTTTCCCTTGCGTTGCTCAGCTTTATTACGGACTAATACTCTATCACCCACACGAAGAGGCGGTGCCCGCTTTTTGCTGTGGGCATCCCAGCTGTGTTTCTGTAATGTTTGAGCCACCACCCTATGTGCTTCCTCTAATTTTTGTTTGTGGAGTTGCACCCACGTATTAGGGACAACATGGCATTCTGGTTCTGGTCTATCTAGAAGCAAGTCAATTGGAGTTCGCCCATTTCTACCAAACATCATAAAAAATGGGGTATATCCAGTTGTTCTATGAATGGTGTTATTATAGATCCAGCAAAGTTCTTTGACATAATCAGGCCATCTCTCCTGATGCTGTTCCTCTAATGTCCTCAGCATTCCCAAGAGTGTTCTATTAAAACGCTCACAGATTCCATTCCCTTCAGGGTGATAGGGAGTAGTGCGTGATTTACGAATCTGATAGAGACAACATAGTTCTTCAATTAATTTTGATTCAAATGCAGGACCCTGGTCTGAATGGAACCTACGGGGACATCCATAAACCTGAATGAAATCTTTCCATAAGATCTGTGCTGTAGTTACAGCCGTTTGATCTTTGGTGGGGATTACAACTGCTAGCTTGCTGAAATGGTCGGTTAAAACAAGAGCGTATCGATATCCACCTGGTGACTCTTGTATGGTCAGATAGTCCATGGCAACTAGGTCAAGTGGTGAATTAGAAACAATTGGTACTATCTGAGCCTTCTGCTCTGGGCTTTTGTGAATTGCACAAGTAGGACATTTACGGCAGACCTCATCTACACAGCGACCCAGATTGGGATAGTAATAGTATCTGGCTGCCTGCTCTGTAATCTTTTCAGTTCCTAGATGCCCATGTATATTATGCAGAAGAGTCAATATACTGGTTACCTCTTGCTTAGGTAGAACAAGTTGCCAAACTTCTTGCTGATTCCTGATGTCATAGTACTTCCTATACAAGATACCATGATGTTCATAGAGTCTATCCCATTGTCTAAGTAAGGCCTGACCTTCATGCGAAAGCTTAATTCTCTCTCTTCTGGAAGGTTTTTTTCTATTTTGAAGGAATGCTCTTATCTTGCATATATTTTCATCCTGAAATTGTAGTTTCCTCCATTCTGCTTGGGTATGCATCTCAGACGTAGAATGGGTATTTTGTATAAAACATGTGGTACCAAGGTAATATGCGGGAGCATTGACTGGGGGTAACTCAATACATTCTCTTTCAACATCAAGTTCTCCAACAGGTGTATCACACGGGTGTCGAGACAAAGCATCTGCATTGGTATTGCTCTTTCCTGGACGATATTTTATTACAAAATTGAATCTAGCTAAACGAGCTACCCAGCGTTGTTCTAAAGCCCCTAGCTTGGCAGTTTGCAAATAAGCTAATGGGTTATTGTCTGTCAAAACCTCAAATGTGCTGTTAATTAAGTATTCAGAAAATTTCTCCGTTACAGCCCATACTACCGCTAATAGTTCAAGCTTAAAAGAACTGTAGTTTTCAGCATTGCGCTCTGATGGCCTTAAACTGCGACTGGCATAGGCAATAACCCTTTCTTGTCCATCCTGTTTTTGAGATAGTACTGCACCCAATCCCTGAAGACTTCCATCTGTATACACCAAGAATGGTAAGTGATAGTTGGCATATGCTAGAACTGGAGCTGAAACTAATTCTTGTTTCAGAGCAAGGAAGGATTTTTGTTGTGTCTCCTTCCATTCAGCAGAAATATCTACTACCTTTTGGTTCTTCTTATTAGTTCCAGGATATCCACATAATAATTGGTGCAAAGGGGCAGCAATCTGGGCAAAATGCTTTATAAAACGTCGATAATATCCCACCAATCCTAGAAATGACCTCAATTCAGTCACAGTCTTGGGTATCATCCACTCTTGAACTGCTCGTACTTTTTCTGGATCTGGGGTAACCCCTTGAGCACTGACTACATGACCCAGATAGGCTATCTTGGTTTGAAACAGGTGACATTTCCGTGGTTTTAATTTTAGACCATATTGGTGAAGCCTATGGAAAACCTTTTTTAGGTGCTCCAAATGTTCATCAAAGCTTTTTGAAAAGATGATAATATCATCCAAATAGATTAAAACAGATTCAAAATTCTGATCCCCAAGGCATCGTTCCATGAGCCTCTGGAATGTGCCTGGAGCATTTGTTAATCCAAAAGGCATTCTATTGAATTCATAAAGCCCCATGGGGGTCACAAAGGCTGTCTTTTCTTTATCATCCTCTTTTACTGCTACCTGCCAGTAACCACTGGCCAAATCAAGTGTGGAAAAGTACTGAGCTTGAGAGAGGGCCATCAGAGATTCGTCCACTCTAGGAAGGGGGTATGCATCCCTATGAGTACATGAATTTAATTTCCGATAGTCGACACAGAAGCGCAAACTCCCATCTTTCTTTCTCACTAAAACAATTGGTGCCGCCCATGGACTTTTACTTTCTCGGATTACATGGGTGTCCAACATTTTCTTAATAAGAACTTTTACTTCTTGATATAGAGGAGGGGGAATGTGTCGATATCGCTCCCGAATAGGGGCAGCCTCAGAAGTATGAATAGGATGAGTTATGGCTGTTGTAAATCCGTAATCATCATCATGTCTGGAGAAAATAGAGATATTCTGCCGCAGTAGTTCATTTACTGCCTGTAGCTTATTAGGTTCCAAGATGTTCTCTTGAATTTTAACATCCTTAATTATGTGCTCTATTTCTTGTTCAGTCAGATTACTGCTGGAATCAAAACCAACATTATCAGCAGTTTCTAATAGTTGCTGAAGAGTCCATGCTTCCAAGGTTGGTCCTTCCTCTATCACAATTTGGTGGGGTATAATTGGATGTACTTCAGCAATTATGATGTTACGTGGTAAACGAACAGTTCCTTCACCCAAATTTGTCAAACGGACAAACACCTTTCCATCTTTTACTGTATTAAGCGAACGAGCTACTACCACTTCCCCTTTTATTGCTGATAGATTTGATGGTTCCACCATAACCACTGCCTGGCGCAATACTCTATAACTTCCTACCTGCAGTGGAATAACCAATTCATGTCTTGAAGGAATTTCTATGATTTTTCTGAAGGGGGTTCGCACTACTCCAATTTTACCTGTAGAGTTCTGTAGGCACTGCTGCTGGCTGCAAGATTTTTTAAGTCGATGTAATAACTGTTGTTCTGGAACATGTTTGGTCACCAGCTGCCAGTACTGATGGCCATGATTTTTGAAGAGGATACTATCTATATCTTGCAGAATATTCATACCCAAGACAACTGGCACATCAGATGGAGTTGCATCCTGCACTAGAATAATACCTTTGTTCTGCAATTGTTGCCCAAAAATTGTTACATCGCACCAGATAAGCCCTGCCACTGGAATTGGTAGATTATTAGCAGCTCTTAGTTTAATATTTGGCAAAAGGCTGGTAGCTGTCCCTGGTAAGTGTTCAGAGAAATAGTCTAGTGTCATTGTAGAAACTTGTGAGCCAGTATCAATTAAACAGTTAACTTTTTGTCCTCCTATTATTGCCATAACATAGGGGCATTCCCCAGCTACTTTCCCAAATCTGTTCATGGGACCTTTTTCAATAACCCCCACTGTTTGGCCCTCAACAGCAGGATCAGTCAGTTTAAAGATGAGTTCCCTGATTCAGGTAATGCCTTGGGGCATGTTCGGGCCAGATGCCCTAAATCTCCACACTCCCAACAATGTCGGGGGTTGTTCCCAGATTGGAATTTGTATCTATTTGCAGGCTTTGCCCCATATCGGACTGGGACATTCACTTCCCTTCTTAGGTCAGCAACTTCTCTCTTCAGTGCCAAAACACTTTCTTGTAATCCTTTCACAAGTCCTTCTAAAGCATTACTGGGAGGTGCTGTAATAGATGCCTGAGATGGCTGCATTGTCATTTGTTGCATAACTGTATAGGCCCCAATATCATCTTCCTGCACCCTCTCTATGGCCTCTTTTTGCATTTTAAGGAATGTGAGGTCAGGCTGAGCCCTGACTCTCTCTTTTAAGGCTTGTTTTAAGGGAACACTGCGTAGCCCAGCTACAAATTGGTCTCGTAGCAATCTATCCTCTTCCCCTAGGCCACGGTTTTCCTTCCTTCTTAATTTCTCCCAAATTTCTTGTAATGCTAGAGCAAATTGTTGCAGTGACTCCCCTTCCCTTTGAGCCCGAGTAAAAAGTTTTTTTCTCAAAGCAGTTGCTGATGTTGTATCACCATACAATGTTTCAAGATGCCCTATAATCTCTCCAAGAGTACCCCGATCCTCTTCTGGAATAAGAAGCACTGTTTTCCTTGCATCTCCTTCAAGTGAATTCAGTGCTAAATCTGCATGAAACTCAGTTGGTAGCCGGTATAAACGGGCTGTACTTTTCAATTGTTCTGCCCATTCACTGATATCCATATTAGTACCGCTGAACTTTGTCACTCCAATCATAGGCATAGGTAACATTGTCATGGTGGTTCCACTAGCTGGTTCAGCTTGTGAACTGCCGGATCTTTCCATCTTTTCCTAAAGGGCAAAGCAAGCAATATCCTGTTCACAGCGCCAAATTATGTAAGGACTATGTCACCACCAAATATGCTTTACTTCTTTGTCAAATGTATTAGCCTTATATTGTCTTTTATATGTTGCTTCTCCTTATAGCAAATATGGAGTTGGAAGAATCCCTGTTAGGTTCACAGTTGCTGATTTACCAAATGATTGGTGATACCAAAAATAAAGAACAACACTGGAAGCTTAACTGCAGTTTACTGGTTTTACAAAAAAAACAATTACCATTTTACTTATGTAGCCAACAGACATAACCTCCACTGTTAACATTCACAGCAGTGTCTGAACAGTGTGCATATAATATTACTTGATATAGCCATATACTATATAGACACAATACATAACATGCTTAATAACTCACGGAATAGCAGTTAGCTTCTATTTCTTATTTCACTTAGGAAGAATTATAGATAACCCCTTTTCTTTCATTAACATATAACAATGTTCAACATTTTAATAATACAAAGTAATCCTAAAATATCTTAACAGAACCTGTGCCTACAACTTTAATATAAGAGGACAAACTGCATTAAATACTGGATTATATATTTGCATCATCACCCAGGAGCCCACTTAGTACAGTCACTTGGGTTGCGGGACCTGAATCGAATGGTTGTAAGAGGTTCCGGTTATGAGATGAGAACAGCAGGGGTTTGTGGCAGTCTTTGTGACAGAAGGAGGCACTTAATAAGTGTGGTGTCCACAATGAGTTCTTAAACCTAGTGCCTAGCAAACTTTAGTGTCCATTGAAGACTTTGGCAAAAGAATTGCTAAACTTGTCTCTGGGTAATTGGCACATTAACTGGTTCCAAGATGGGGCCATCTGAGAAGAAAAGGAAAGGATGCTGCTGGGAGGACAGTTCAAAGTTCTGGCCAGAACTGACTAAAATGCATGCATGCAAAAGAGATTAGAAGAAACCTTTATCTCATTGGACAACAAGGGTTAATGATTCCTTGATAATGTGAAGACTTGGGGTACAAGCTGGTACAGTTGCTCACCTATTATCTGGACCCATCAGGATTAGTATTCCACAGCTGCCTGAAATAATCCTCTGTCCATTGCCTGCTTCTGGTGCTGGAGGCCTCTCAGCTCTTTTACCAATGCAGTTCAATTCTGCTGCTCAGCTATTCCGGCTCTGCTCCTTTCCCTGCACAGAAACTTGTTTGCTTGTCTTTGCACTGCTGCAGTCCTGCTACCTGGTCCAGACAGTCCCTCTCTCAGGTACCTGTAACTCCTTTTATACCCTCTCAGGTCTCCAGTCACTGCTGTATCACTTCCTTTGCATGTGCTGGTCCTCAGTCTGTCCATGTGCCTCTCATCTGCTGATCACATGCAGCCTCCACAGCACTAATACTGCTCTTCCCAATGTTCAGTTTGCATTTTATAGGATGGCATGTTATACAGTACATTATTCAGTACATTTCCTGGATTAAGGCTCTGAAATATATCTGCCATTACCCACTGCTGTTCTTTACTAGGCATTAGAAAATGAAAATATGTCACAAATAACTTATAATGTCTGCTTAACATTGCATGTTAAAATATACACCATTTCTGACTACAATACTGACATTTTCCTTATGTACAGTAGCTTTATCAAACAGATTTAAAAGGTAAATATACAATGGTTACATACAGATACATACTATTTGCTTTATGTTTGGCATGAGTAACACAACCTACCCCTTACAAGGATGTGCTAATGACGGAGCTCACCCCAGCACAATAGCGTCCCAGCCAGGTCGCTGCTCTCGCGAGAGTTCGGCAACTCCTATCCGAAAATGTCAATGCTTCAAAAGTATTACCCGCATTGATCGCTGACCCACAGCTAATCTTGATAACAATTTATTCAAACACACAATGTGACAACAATATGGCAGTGGGTTTACAAAAAACATACGCGTTTCGTGCCTCTATACTCCACTTCCAGTGTGCATCACGTGTTAAAATGTTTATATAGGGTCACAGACATGAATCAATCTGGGTGTTAAAGTACATAATAATAGTGATAGGTAAAAAATGTACAATATTCATTACTTTGCGAATTAAGAATAATAAATAGTTATGATATAAAGTGACCATGATAATGTGAATGAAGTAATGTGAATAATGCTGAACATTGTATGTCAGATGTCTGTCAAACTAATGAAGCAGTTTGTTTTGATAGCAAGCAATATCTGTCTGGGGCAACCACAGAATACAAACATTTTAGATAAAAAAAAATCAGTCTTTTAGATTGACTTTCTCCTGGCGATCCTCACACAGTCTCTCAGCTGCAGTCAAAAAAATCTTCATCAATTGTATATGGATCGGCGCCTATGGCCACAGAGAAAAATAAAAAAAAATAATGCAGTGTAGTTAAATATTGCGCCTGGGGGCACATTTACCTAGGCTTAGCCACAATTCAACTGCCGAATTGAAATCCTTCGACTTCGAATATCGAAGTCGAATGATTTAGGGCAATTCATTCGATTAAATCCTTTGAATCGAACGATTTGAAGGATTTTAATCCTTCTATCAGAAAATTGTTAGGAAGCCTATGGGGAACTTCCTCATAGGCTAACATTGGGCTCAGTAGGTTTTAGGTGGCGAACTAGGGGGTCAAAGTTTTTTTTAAAGAGACAGTACTTCGACTATCGAATGGTCGAATAGTCGAACGATTTTTAGTTTGAATCGTTCGATTCGAAGTCGAAGGTCGAAGTAGCCCATTAGATGGTGGAAGTAGCCAAAAAAAACATTCGAAATTCAAACCATTGTTCCTCTATTCCTTCACTCGAACTAAGTAAATGGGCCCCCTGGTGTCCGGATCTAGTTTTTAGGTGTAGTTCCCCTTTAAACCTTCCACAAGATTCTTTTGCATCCAATCTTTTTCCACCACCATACGGTCAAATTGACTACTCACAAGACGATAATACGATATAATGCCCGTTGTATTAGCAGATCTCCGTTCCCTTCTGGGTTGGCTCACGGGTTCCAATGTGGAAAATATAAATCCTGGATAGTGTAATACTGTTTATTTAAAGGAGAAGGAAATGCTTTGTGCACTGGGGGGTCAAATGTTAGGCCCCCCCAAGTGAATGTATTTACTTACCTGAAACCCGGGCCGGTGCTCCTATCAGCAGAAAACTGCACCAATGGAGTCAATGGGAGAGGGCCTTTACATAATTCGGAGCTTTCTGGATAACAAGTTTTTGGATAATGGATCCCATTCCATACTAATATCTCTCAAAGGGCATTGCTAGTTAACACAAATTTCTCTCTTTGCTCTGTTTACTGTTTAAAGAACTGCTGTCACTTTTAAAACACAGTAAAATGTATTCTATTTTTTTTAAAATGCTAAGACATAAGCAATAATATTAACTGCTTATATAATAATTTTTTTAACAAGAGCGACACCTGCCAATCAGTTTTCCAACTGTGATCCAGTCTGTATAAGGTGCCAGAAGAACAACAGAAAACTGTCCTGCCGTTGCTGTGTATTGGACAGACATTAGAAACATGTCTGATCTCTTTCCTATACAGAACAACGTCAGATTAGTTCTTTGTTTTTCTTTCTTCTGACATGTTCTGCCGAGTGGATCACAGAAAACTGTCCAGAATGGTACAAAATTCATTATATCAGCTCTACATGTTTCTGAAAATATCTTGGAATTAAAAAAAATGTATGTAATTTTACATTAATTAAATTAAAGATTTATATTTCCTTATTTGTTATGTTGTATGTGTGGGAAACCATTATTAGATCAATGCTTAATCATTTCTGGCATGCTGTGTTTCCCTGCTGGGAATTAAAAAAAATCCTCTGCTACTTTTTATAACACTGTGTAAAAAACGATATATTTATAAAGCTGGACAGCAGCGTGGGAGTCGCAAGTAAATATTAGTGTCAGAAGTAGTGTAAGCATCATAAATTAGCTTGATCGTAACATTGTCGTTTCTGCATATGGAGTTTTCTATGCAAGATTCTTACACTTAGGCATCTTTTTTTCCTGTGTTTTTTATAAACTTCATATGAGGGTAACTGGAATAGGCACATTAACTCTTTTACAGTTTGGTGTAATTTTAAACAATGCAACAGCATAAATATATGGGTCACTGCACATGAATTTAAAAGGTTTGTTCACCTTTGAGTTACATTCAAGTATGACATAGAGAGTGATATTCTGAGACAATTTGCAATTGGTTTTCATTTTTTATTTTTTGTGGTTTTTGAGTTATTTCGATTTTCGTTTTTATTCGGCAGCTCTCCAGATTGCAGTTTCGACAGTTTGATTGCTAATTACCAAATTACCGTAACAACCATGCACTGACTTAAATAAGAGACTGAAATATGAATAGTAAAAGTAAGAGGATGAGTAATAAAAAGTAGCAATAACAATAACCAATTTACATAGGGTCGAATATCGAGGGTTAATTAACCCTCGATATTCGACTGGCGAAGTTAAATCCTTTGAGTTCGAATATCAAAGTCGAAGCATTTACCGCAATTAGTTCGATGGAACGATTTTTCGTTTGATCGAACTAATTGCGGTAAATCCTTCGACTTCGATATTCAAACTCGAAGGATTTAACTATTAACGATTAATCGAATGATTCGAAAGATTTTAATCCATTGATTTAACGATTTTTCTTCGCCTAAAAAATGCTAATAAAGTCTATGGGGACCTTCCCCAAAGGCTAACATTGACTTCGGTAGCTTTTAGGTGGCGAACTAGGGGGTCGAAGTTTTTTCTCAAAGAGACAGTACTTCGACTATCGAATGGTTCGATTTGAGGGTCGAAATAGCCAATTCGATGGTTGAAGTAGCCAAAAAAAAACATTCGAAATTCGAAGTTTTTTTTATTGGATTCCTTCACTCGAGCTAAGTAAATGTGCCCCCAGATGTGTAGCCTTACAGAGCATTTGTTTTTATATGGGGTAAGTGAACCCCCCACCCCCATTTCAAAGCTGGAAAGAGTCAGAAGAAGAAAAAGGGCAATAGAAAAGTTGCATGGAAGCTTATTTTTTAAAGGTCGGATACTAGTGGTTTTAGAGGTTTTTGAAACCACAAATAAACTCAGAAACCCTAAAACCCCGAATGTCATTGAATTTATTAAAAGTGCCGATCATAAAAGTACGAAAAAAATGAAAAAAAGCACTGGATGGCTGACTTGTTTATTTTTTAGTTGTATGTACTATGTTTTGAAATGACTCTAAATGGTACAGCTTTTATGTAGCAACTGTCCACAGTGCAAGGTGGAGGTTGTATTGTTACATGTCTGCTTACTGTATCGCACTACTTGATCGCTGCTTTTCACTTGAATGTTGAACAAATAAAACTGAAGTTTAAAAAAAAAAAAAAATCACTGGATGATCCAGGCTTTTATAGCGCCTCGACAACCTTTACTTGGCGAAGTTTTGCCTTAGAGGTTTTTGTGATTTTTACACTTAATAAATCTTGAATTTTTAGAGCTTTCAGGATATCCACAATTCGTTGAAAAACATGAAATTCAGTCAGTGGCGATTCTGACTAAGGAGCCGCCTGAGGCGGCTCCTGCAATGCCGCCCCCCCTCACCAACTTACGCGTCGGGAGGGGAGGCAGAAACACTATTGCGGAGAGCGCAATTTCGCTCTCTCACAATAGTACAGCCGAATTTCGGGGTTCAAAAACCAGAAATTCGTCTCTTAAAGGTGCAGGAGCGGCTTTTTGCCGCCCCTGGAATCCTTTCAGGTGCTGCCGCCTGTGGCGAGCGGCTC
This sequence comes from Xenopus laevis, assembly GCF_017654675.1. Lineage (NCBI taxonomy): Eukaryota > Metazoa > Chordata > Amphibia > Anura > Pipidae > Xenopus > Xenopus laevis. The sequence continues at coordinate 117,370,646 of NC_054385.1, read as the reverse complement.
AGCTCGCCTCGTTGGCGGCACGCCCCTGAATTCAGTTACTAGTAAATGTGATTGAAATTTTTTCTAAGTCCCAAAAAGCGCTGGCGACTTTTCAGTTTTTCAGGGTGGTAGGCTGCAAAAGATCGTAAATGTTTTTTAGGGTAACCGGCTTCCCCCCTACATTTCCTAACATATGTCACATAAACTATACACTGGGCTCATGTGAAGGGCAATATAACAACTCTATTTTATTTTATTAAGCTTCCCTGGGTTTATGTAATGTATTTGTGTAATGTATAATGTATTTGCTGCAACATACAGTATACTTCCATTGAAATTTAACTTCCGGCTATATTCAAATTAGCCAACGCTAGCGCAACATCGCTTTGCTTGCCGAATTAACGCCAGTGAAACTTTGCCATCGTTCCGCGCCCTGGATGCAACTTCTCATTTAGTGAATTAGCGTTCTCCTGGCGAATCTTAGCCTGCCGAAGTGTGGCGATGTGAGCGAAGCCGTCGCTGGCGAATATCCGCAGGTTAGTGAATTTGCCCCTAAGACAGATAACTGCAGTCTGTGTGTAGCAAGATAAATAAACGATCATGGCACTCATAGCTTTCATTTAATGCTATTTTATTGGTAAATGAGTATATTATTACTATTCCTTTAATATACCCATAATCATGTCATTGTGCAGATACAATATAGTGGTAGATGGTGCAAATGGTAATCATGAAATACATAATTTACAGTAATAACATGCACTTTTATAGAGAAGTCGGCTGATGGTGCCAGTCTCGATAAGTGTTTTACATAAAAGTGTTTCATATATAAGCAGGTAGAAAAGGCAGCTCTGATTGGGCAAATATTATCGATTCCGGGTTAATCCTGTCATCTCATTGGAGGGGAAGATGTTCAATCCTTATCTGTTACCAATTTAACTGGAGGAGGATGCCAAGAGAGTAGAACCATATGTGACATTAGTGTTATCTAAGTAGGGGTTCAACTCCACCCAAAGTACTATCTGTATGGGGTGCAGATAAACCCCTCGTTTTGGCAGAGTTTGAATACATAAATATAAATAGTGAGCATCAGGTGAAGACAAACTGCAGCCTCCAGTTGCTGGGGGAATGCTAGGATTTTACAGTTTAAAACAGACGGCTGCATTTTTTACATATAGTTTAGGCATCCCCCTAAGAATACTAGACAGCTCAGGGGTCTCTTCATGCTTAACAATAGCCTAGCCTGGAACTATATGTACACATAGGTTTAGGTTGGACAATGACTTCTCCATTTATAATGTAGTTCAGACGGTTCCAGCTAATGACATTCCCATCTATACCACTATGGTCTGCCTCTCTCATGTCGTCAAGAGACAAAACCCTATTCCACATATGGAAATCACAAATTTCCCCTTGAAAGGAAGTATTAGGATCCCACTCAGTCCCATAATACATCTGCATCTGACCCAGGGAAATACCTTCCTGGAGATCAATAGAAAAACCTTTATTCACTACTCTTCGAGGGTAGACTTTTCCATTAACCCTAAGCTGTAGAACTCCAGTGTCAGAGTCCCAGGTCACACACCTGTGTATCCACTCCAGAACATCTGCCTTATCTGGAATGGATACATAGGTATTATTCATATAGATATTTAAATAACTCGATCCTTGCTGGAAAATAACAAACGGGTTGTAGATCTGTGACTCTGGGGTGCCCGTGTTAAAAAAGGCATATCTTCCACCTTCTGTGTAGCTCCTAAAGCAAACGGTGAGTTTATTTAAAGGTTCAGTCACCATTGGTTTCAGAACCACATAATCATCAGCAGAACTTCTGGGGAAGAGGAAGACACTTCTAGCCATGTCTAGAGAAAAGAAGAGAAGGAGTTTGTGGGGGGAAAGGGAAACAAGATAATACAGTTAGAAACCTTACAGCCAAAAGAAAAATAACTCACAAAAATAAACAAATTAAAAGATTAATCTTGAAGGTAATAGAGTTTAGCCTCCATTCCAACATAGGGGTTTGTGTTGAACATTTTGTCAATTGTTTTACCTCTAAATAATTTTTTGCACTAAATGAGAATTGAAACCACCTTCACTTTCCAGCATCCTGGTTCTGCTGAGTCACTGTTTGCAGAAGAGATCAAGGCAGGTGTTAGGCAATTTAGCCATGGTTTAGTATTTGCATGGACCCATATCCCTTTTTGCACAGATCATTTTAAAATGGGTGTACAAAAGATAATTATGCGCACACAATTCACATTATGTGATTATGTGATTTACATTCTAAAGACTAGCGAATACCAAACCGAATCCGAAAGGTTGGGAAGGGGAAAACATTTTTTACTTCCTTGTTTTCTGACAAAAAGTCATGTGATTTCCTTGCCCGCCCCTGATTTGCATATGCAAATTAGGCTTCGGATTCGGTTCGGCTGGGCAGAAGGATTCAGCCGAATCTTAAAATTTGCTATCGCCTGTTTATGTGTGTAATAGGGTAAAATGTTGATGGTTTAATATAAATGTTTAAAGGGATACTGTCATGGGAACATTTTTTTTTCAAAACACATCAGTTAATAGTGCTGCTCCAGCAGACTTCTGCACTGAATCCATTTCTCAAAAGAGCAAACAGATTTTTGCATATTTAATTTTGAACTCTGGCATGGAGCTAGACATACTGTCAGTTTCCCAGATGCCCCCAGTCATGTGACTTGTGCTCTGATAAACTTCAGTCACTCTTTACTACTGTACTACAAGTTGGAGTGATATCACCCTCTCCCTCCTCCCTCCCCAACAGTCTAACAACAGGACAATGGGAAGGTAACCAGATAGCTGCTGCCTGATAGATAGATAGATAAGAACAACACTCGATAGTAAAATTCAGGTCCCACTGCGACTCCTAAAGTTAAATTGAGTAGGAGAAACAACAGCCTGTCAGAAAGCAGTTCCATCCTAAAGTGCTGGCTCTTTCTGAAAGAACATGACCAGGCAAAATGACCTGAGATGGCAGCTACACACCAATATTACAATTAAAAAAATACACTTGCAGGTTCAGGAATGAAATTTTATATGGTAGAGTGAATTATTTGCAGGGTAAAAAGTGTAATTTAGAAATAAAAACTACATCATAAAAATAATGACAGAATCCCTTTAAAGGAGAATTCAACCCTAATGTTAAAAAAAACCCTGCCCCTCTACACTACATAGACCCCCTTCCTCCTCCCCCCAGTGTTACCCTGGGCAAATGCCTCTTATGTTCTACATACCCTTTGGTGCAGATTCAGTCATTGGAGTTCACGGGCGCCATCTTCAGCCACTTTGAATTTGCACCGAGGGGTAAGTAAAGCATTAGGGGCATTTGCCCAGGGTAACACTTAGGCTGGGGGGAGGAGGGAAAGGGGTGGGTAGGGTTTTTTAACATTAGGGTTAACTTCTCCTTTAAGTAATGGTTAATGCACATTTTCAGGTTTGCCACTAGGGGGAGCTAGAGAACAACAGTTTTAAGGGAAAGGCCCCAGTGAGTGGAGATTAGGCTCTGCAGTAGTAGAGTCATCTCCAAGAAGAGGTACTGAGCCTAGGTAGTGTGTGGCCTAGTTGTGTAATAGTACTCTCTAGGGAGTGTAAGAGAGCTAGGTAACTAGCATGGGCAGCTATGGCCCCATATAGGAGTTAGTGGGCATAGTGTTCCCAGCGGGAATCCCGCAAGCCAGGGCATAAGTGGAAAGGCTAGATCCGGATTGAGCCGGCAAGGGCCGAAGAGGGGTGCCTGCGAGCGTGTGTCCGCCTTGCAGTGTGTTGTTACGGGCAATGTTCTGCAAAAGGCTAGGAGATTGAGTCCTGTGAATGTGCTGCTGTTCTGCTGAAGGTGTTGACAAATAAAGAGAATATGATTGAACTACAACTCTCTGCCTGGTGTGCTTCCCCCACACAAAAAGGTTGGTGGTACATCAAGGGTTAACACGGGTACGGCACAGGAAATATTTTTCCCCGTTATATGTTAAGAGGGTATTTTTTTTCTATCAGCTCTTTGCACCATGGTTAGATGATGAGGGATAGGCATTCGTTTCCACATATTTAGACCTCCTTACTTACTTACATTCTTGTGCAGTGGATCCAACGAAGAACAAAAGGTAAAGGACTTGCATCTCCATGTTCCTAAATAACAGTAAATTGAATTTTTGAATTCAATAATTAATATCATAGCCCAGAAATAAGCTACAATAATTAGTATGTGCCTCCTGGAAACCCCTTTAATAATGCAGTCACCTGATGATGTGATTACATAGAGCTGCATACTTGCCATAGAACCATTTGATAAACACACCAGATCTTTCAAAGCATACATTTTATATCAGGTACAGATATGGGACCTGTTATACAGAATGCTTGGGACCTGGGGTTTTCCAGATCTTTCTGTAATTTGGATCTTCATACCAACTAGAAAATCATGTAAACATTAAATAAACCATATTAAATAAACCCAATAGGCTGGTTTTGCTTCCAATTAATTTATATCTTAGTTGGGATCAAATACAAGCTACTGTTTTATTATTATTTTACTTTTTAAAATTTTTAATTATTTTGATGAAATCTATGGGAAAGGGCCGTTCCGTAATTCGTATCTTTCTGGGTAATGGGTTTCAGGATAAAGGATCCCATACCTGTATTCAAATCCATCACTATTGCTTTGTAACAGTTCCCAGTGGGCATATTCAGCCTAAGTCAGAGTGATAATTGTATAGGGCCTTTAAAGGAAAACTATACCCCCAAAATGAACACTTAAGCAACAGATAGTTTACATCATATTAAGTGGCATATTAAAGAATCTTACCAAACTGGAATATATATTTAAGTAAATATTTCTCTTTTACATCTCTTGCCTTGAGCCACCATTTTGTGATGGTCTGTGTGCTGCCTCAGAGATCACCTGACCAGAAATACTTCAACTTTAACTGTAACAGGAAGAAGTGTGGAAGCAAAAGACACAACTAATTGGCTCATGTGACCTAACAAGTATGGTTTGTTGGTATGTTTGTGTGCACGGTGAAATGTACAATCCCAGGGGGCGGGCTTTATTTTTTAAAATGGCAATTTTCTATTTATGATTACCCAATGGCACATAATACTAGAAAATTATATTATTATGAAAATGGTTTATTTACATGAAGCAGGATTTTACATATGAGCTGTTTTATGCAATATCTTTTTATAGAGACCTACATTGTTTGGGGGTATAGTTTTCCTTTAATGCTTTGCCTGACAAGTACGTATCCCATACATGCCGGCAGGCAAATGCTCTAAGTGCCAAGAACGTATCTAATAGAGCAAAACCCTCTGCATCTGAGGCTTTTGCCACTTCTGCAGAGGGTTAGGGAGTTGTACACCACCCTAGGCAATGAGCTTCTAGGTCAGTCCTGTAACTCAATCATCACAGGACTGGTCTTCTTACCAGACCGCATGGAGGACTTTAAGACTGCACTGACAACGAAGATCTCTAACTTCAGCACCCGCCCACTCACTTTCTGCTACGTGTTCTCTGCAGATCTTGGGACCTTGGGAACTTTTTAGTTCTTCATTTTTATCATTTTGCCTCTTGTTTTTCCCCTAAGAACTGTCAATTTCACAGCGTGATTATTGGATCGAGTATTCTGACCACTAGCCACGCTGTTGGATCATTTATTTTGTTATTTCATTGATTTGTCTAATTGTATTTGATTTTCGTGATTTTATTACAGTTTCATGCTTGCATTGTTGTTAGTTATGTTCATTTTAGCATCGTTTTGCAGTTTCACAGTTTGGAGTAGAAATACATCATTTGGATTCGTCAGAATGTGTACTTTACAAAAATATATATTTTTTTGAGGGGTTCTTTGTTCTGTTAGGGTTTTGCGGCACAGTATAGTATACATAGTCATGGGGCTTTGTTTACAGAAGGCCAATTGGCAGCCAAGAAAATTCATATGCAATATTTTGATTTGGGCTCCGCATATGCCAGTTGCTTTGATATATCTATGCACATTGGTCATCAAACGGTTCAGTAGACCCTTGGCATCAATATTTTGGGTGTTTTCCAATTGTATGTAAGAAATTGGGTGAGATAAATGTGGGCAATTACAATATTTTTTTGGTGATTTTCAAAAATGTAATAGAAACCGCTGCCTTTAGCGTAGCTTTGCAGTTGGGTAGTATGGAGTAGAAAGACACAGGAATTACCTATTTTGGACCATAACTTTTTGTAGCTTTTATTCCACATAAAACTGGCAGTGTTAATGAGTGTAACTGTAAGCCTATCAAACAAGTATGCACAAGATACATTTTGGGGTCTCAACATGCTAAATACTTATAAACCAATGTACATTGGGTATCAAAATGTTCAGCGGACCCAGTGTTCATATTTGTGGTGTTTTATCTTGGTACCTAATAGTATGTGGGAAAAAAACATGCTGCCAGTTGGAAGTTTTTTTGGAAATGTCAAATCTATTAAATTGCCAAATTTAGGAAAGGTTTGCTGCTTGGTGCTTTGGAGTAGAAAGAAACGCATACCCAATTTGGATTCAGGGGAATGTCTACTTTCCAAAAATATATGGTTTTCTGGGCTGAACATACTTTTTTTCTATCTTTGCCCCTTAAAAAATGCCATAAATGCGTTGATTTTGAAATGACAGACCATGTGGAGGTGTCTTCATTTTGGGGCCCCTATATGCCACGTGCTTGGGTACACCTGAATATCAAACTGTTCAGTGGACCCCAGGCTTTCATATTTGGTGTTTCACAATGGTACCTAATGATCAGTGGTGGATTAAGGACATGTGAGGCCCCTAGGTTACACTTTCCACAGGGCCCCCTTCTATGGTAGGGAACGCAAAGCCATGGCGCGCGCAAATACCACACCCATTAAAAAAATTCTTTCATGCCAGTATTAAATGGATAATCGAAATATTATATGTAGATCTGACAGTATACTACATTTACTACAAAAATGGATAATTAGCATATTAACTCTAGCTGTTAGTATAATGACCAATGGCCAATGAGCACTCCATTGATTCCAGACAAGTAAGATGACTAAAAACATGGCCAACTGTGCAGAAATTATTTCACTGTGTGCAGACATTATTTCACTGTCTGCAGGCTACAAAAAATATTATTTCACTGTCTGCAGAAATTATTTCACTGTCTGTAGGCTACAAAAATTATTATTTCACTGTCTGCAGGCCACAAAAATTATTTTACTGTCTGCAGAAATTATTTCACTGTCTGCAGGCTACAAAAATTATTTTACTGTCTGCAGAAATTATTTCACTGTCTGCAGGCTACACAAATTATTTTACTGTCTGCAGAAATTATTTCACTGTCTGCAGGCTAGAAAAATTATTTTACTGTCTGTAGAAATTATTTCACTGTCTGCAGAAATTCTTGACCCAATTTGGATTCGATGGACTGTGTACTTTCCAAAAATATATGGTTTTCTGGGGTGAATATACTTTTTTTGTAGATTTGTCCCTCATACAATGATGTAAATGTGTTGATTTTGCAGAATCTGGAATTACAGAACTGATGGCTCAGGTAGGGTGTCTTCATTTTGGGGCCCCTATTTGCCACATACACATTGGTCATCAAACTGTTCAGGGTGTTTTGGTAGCTAATGATATGTAGGAGATATGATTCTGTAGACTGGAAGCTTTGAGGTCGTTTTTCAAAAAATCACAAATTTATATAAAAAAATGATAAATTTAAGAAAGAGTTGCAGCTTGGTCGTTTTGAGTACATATATATAATTACCCATTTTTGATTTGCCAGAATCTGTTGTTTCTAATAATGGGTACTTTTGTAGAATAAACCTACTGTTATTGGAATGTTTGGCCTTGAAATCAGAAGTATGTATGCCGTCTTGTGGAGTGGTGAAGTGAGAAATTTCCATATAACTATATACATTTGGTATCTGCACGTTCAGGAGACATAGACCTTTTCAAATCGGTGTTCACGTACATAAAATAAATGATGTTTCTGATATATGTCTTTGTATTAGGGGAAACATGATTTTTGAAAAAAATTTAGACACTATAGAAGTTGTAATTACTCCAAAATTCTAGCATATTTTGAAAGCTCAGGTTGTCCTGAAAAAAACTTTATATAGTTTTCCTGGGTAAACTGAAAGACCCTCCCAGGAAAGGCCCCTAGTGTGAAAGAGCGCAACATGTTCAAAAATGGTCTGGCAATAAAAGAACCAAATCAGCTGGCAGTGAAAGGGTTAATAAATACTAGCACTTGTTAAGGAAGAGGGAGGCAGTGTGTAATGTGTAATCCACCATTTTATACTTTGTTTACTGACTTCCTTTCTTCTTGAATTGCTACAGAGAACTGAGACCTATGGTGGCCCCATTGTTAGAGGGCAGGGGAGGCACAAATGCTTACACCCTCTTGCCGCTAACTGCTCCTCCAACATTCAGACATGCAAGCTAGGCAGAAGCAGCAGACACACTTCTCTGCACTTTACACCAAATTTTCTATTTCTGTTCATGGTTTACATAAAAGAACCCCTGCTGCCATTGCATAATTGGCATTTACCTCTCATAAAATAGGCATATACTGTAAGATATGTGGCCTCACTTATAATAAGGATATTTGCTTGACCAACATAGTCTGTGATAAATAAACCTGTTTTGAAACATAGCGGCCAAGTTGGCAGCTTTTAGGGCTCTTACACATGAGCGTTTTGACCTGCGCTCCCCTGCATCCCGTTTTTTGGCGTTCAGCCGCAGGGGAGCGCAGGAATAGACGCAAGTCATTATTTGAAATGGGGCTGTACTCACTCAGGCGCATGTAGGCGCCGAACGCAGGAAAAATGCAGCATGTTGCGTCTGAACCTGCGTTCGGCGCCTACACGCGCCTGAGTGAGTACAGCCCCATTTCAAATAATGACTTGCGTCTATTCCTGCGCTCCCCTGCGGCTGAACGCCAAAAAATGGAACGCAGGGGAGCACAGGTAAAAACGCTCATGTGTAAGAGCCCTTATTGGAACATGAATGACCAGCTTTATCCTATTATTTATCCAAGTGTATATCTAGAATCCAAGTGGTAATTCTAGGTGAGGAGAATTTCCAGTGACTTCTAATATCCTTATCATTTACAGTAGGGGGGTACATTATCCCTTATAATACATGAGTGATACTCAGAGTTCTCTGTATAACTCAGCCTGCAGCCTTGTGCCTTTATATGGTCACAGAACAACCCCTCAGTGACTTCTAATATCCTTATCATTTACAGTAGGGGGTACATTATCCCTTATAATACATGAGTGCTACTCAGAGTTCCCTGTATAACTCAGCCTGCAGCCTTGTGCCTTTATATGGTCACAGAACCTCTCAGTGACTTCTAATATCCTTATCATTTACAGTAGGGGGTACATTATCCCTTATAATACATAAATGATACTCAGAGTTCCCTGTATAACTCAGCCTGCAGCCTTGTGCCTTCATATTGTAGGTCATATATCCCATTACACAGCCTGGGGACAGTCTGCTTGTCTTCATGGGGTTCTCATATCGAATGTTCCTCTAGTTACAGAAATTAATCATATCTAAGGCACATCCAGCTACATACAAAGCTTTGGATACATGTACTTAGCTAAGATAAGTTTAGACATAATAGCCCTTAAAGACATTTAGAAAGCTGATTCCCTATAACTAGCTCATATTATGAAACTTGGAAAATAGGAGTATAATGGTGGAAGCTGTTTACAGAAGCAAATATAAGAAATGCTCATACAAAGGAAAGAATGTTCTAATTTCTTAGAATGAATACTGTATCATGGACTTTCCAACCTAAATCTAAATCATCAGCCCAATAAAGTGAATTGAACAAGTAAACTCTATTTACCTGGTATATTAGTGAGTGAGGATCCTGTACGAGGAGCAGGAAAGGAATGGCTGTATCTTTGTTGGAATCCCAGAGAACTGATTATGGGAACCAGGGCTCCTCCTTATATATTCTGTGCACCCTAGTTATAGAGTTTGTGGGATATATAGTCTGTATTTAACACTTATAAAAGGACATTATTGACGGAGCAACTACAGTTCCCAGAAATCTTTAGTTCATGGGTGAAACTGGCTGTTGCCATGTGCCTTGTGGTGCAACACAAGAAGCAATGAAAATGGAAACAAAAATAAGTTAAAAAGGATGCAATGAATCAAATGCACTGACACTTACGCCATCTCTAAGCACAACAGCTGTATGAGGGACATGTACCAAATGTCATCCTTGTATACAGCCCCCATAAGGCTATAACTCTGGTTTTGCCTATTATTTTAATTAGGAAGCATTTGGGATTTTTGTTAATTATTGCTCTAAAAAGGGCAAAGTGAATGAAAATGAATCTAACATTCTACTTCCTGAATAGCTAAGTCAAAGAAATTAGCAGCCCACTAATAAACCTCTGTATAAAGAGCTGCTCTAAACAGGCTGTAGCAGGGGAAGAGAGAGGCGCTTGGTTTTGTTTATACAGAGGCTTCTCAATGGACTGCTGGTTTGCTTTTACATTGACTCTGCTGCCCCTGTTGTGCACAAAAGAAAATGCTCTGCAATATCTTGGCATTTAGATGTGTAAACACGTCATTTTACATCAACCACACCCTTGGTGTATCTCATTAAATATAATCCGGTGGCAAAGAATAACGCCTCCGCTTTTTTGTTTACTGGAGTCATTGACCCCCAACATCATACATCATTTTTAGGTGGAGGATTGATAAAGCCATAATAGGAAGGTTAATGAGTCAAAAACTGTTCAAAACATATTATGAAGAACTCTTGGTCTACATTATTTATTTTCCATGGGTTTTGACTTATTAGCCTTACTATTCTGAATCATTGACCCCCTTCTACAAGAAGATTTAGTTTTTAGTATTGGTATTCCTATTCCTAACTATGATTGCTTATCTTTCTCATTGGGCCCTCAAAAATGCACCCTCCTTTCTGCTTCCAACTAGTGATGGGCAAATTTATTCGGCAGGCGCGAATTTGCGGCGAATTTGCGCGATTCGCCACCAGCGAATAAATTCGCAAAACGCCCGCAAAAATTTGCGGCAAAAATTCGCCGGCGTCAAAACATTTTTTCCGAAAAAACGGACGCAGGCGTAAAAAACGGGCGCCGGCATAAAAAAAACGGGTGCCGGCGTCAAAAACGGGCGCCGGCGTCAAAAATGAGACGCCGGCGCTGTTTCACTAATTTTTCACGGAACCAACCCGGCGCAAATTCGCTGCCTGGTTTCTACTGCATTTAAACTCTAGCAACCAGACTGCATGTGATATCCCAAACCTCATAATAACAGTCTCATCTGATATGATATATTAAATATAAATAAATTGATGAGAGGCTATAATAAATAAAACAGCATGTCACAAAGTTAAAAAAAAAAAAATTACTTATCTGACAGAGGGTGGAATAACCCTGAAGATATAGCTGATTCTCTAGGAGACAAGGATTTGGGACTTGTTTGGGACACCTTGGATTGAAGTCTATTAAAAGAGACCAATATTGTATAGTCAGCTCAAGATTAAATCAGAAAACAGGTCAAGGAAAAAAGAGCACAATTAAATGTAAAGAAACAGGCAATAGCCATAGCAGGCAGCATTAGAGTGACATAGCAGGCAACATAAAGCTATGGCAGGCCAAAATCTTGGTAGGCAGCTCAAGTTCAAATCCAACCCTGTGCTTAGAGGCCTTTACAAATCTGTGTATTTTATTAAATGTTCTTAATAGGGGTGTTAATATATAGGAATCATATGTTCATCAGAGTGTGATGGAGCTAGATCCCACCCTACTGGACAGAAAAAGTTGCTGCAAATATAACACTGCAACTTTTACTTTAACAGAGAATTACAGCCTGTGATTAATAAGGTAAATAAATCACTAGACACAATATATTTGGGCTTAATGATTTTTATTAGTAATTGGTTCTTCTAACAGTTTTTACTAAATGTCTAATATTGTCACATTTTATCAGAAAGAGTATTAAAAATATTACTACTGTACATTATGCACAAGATGCTGAAATATACAATTATGATTTCTTTCACATCAAAAAGATATATTTGTTTGAAAAAGTTCTTCATTCCTTTAAACCAATGTTATTAAATACCAGTAAACCCCCGATTCTCTAAAGAATCGTTAATGAAAGAATGGTAACAACAGTGAGGCAGCAAAATGCGATGGGTGCTGATTCACTCGGCATCCCCAGGCAGCAACTGGCGACGCTAATTTGTGGGGATGTAGAGTGAATCTGTGCCTATTGCTTGTTATTACCTATCTGCTATTAGAATTCTTAAATTTTGAGTTTATTGGTAGTAAAGTGTTACTGAAAAATTTCTTTATAAACAACATTTTTTGTGAAAATGTTCTCCTGTCCTTGAATGAGTTCTCCCTGGTGAGCTGTACTTAAAATCTTGACTTTAACATCAGATGAACGCTGCACTCTTGAAAATGCAACATAAAGTTGACCATGACCAAACACAGGCTCAGATAGGTAAATGCCGACTTTATCCAATGTTTGTCCTTGTGATTTGTTGATTGTCATGGCAAATGCAGCCTTAATGGGGAATTGTCGTCGTTTAAGTTTAAAAGGTAATTCCTGGTCAGAACTGGTAAGGTCAATTCTGGGAATCAAAACAGTATCACCGCTATGGGATCCTGTAAGCACTTCTGCCTTGATAACATTTTGTCTCATGCTCTTCACAACCAACCGTGTACTGTTACATAAACCTTGCTTAGTGTTAGGGTAGGGGCACACGGCGCGATTTCGCCGCGATTCTGCGCTGGGCGAGTTGTCGCTGCGTTTTTTAAGCCGAAATAGCTTTGCTAACTTTGGCGCTGGCGTCAATGCAAATCGCGGCGAAATCGCTGCGCTAATTCACACGCGGCGATTCTTTTTCTACTGTCGCCCGGAAACGCTCAGCGAGGCAACTTCGGACGACAATAGAAAACGAATCGCCGCGTGTGAATTAGCGCAGCGATTTCGCCGCGATTTGCATTGACGCCAGCGCCAAAGTTAGCAAAGCTATTTCGGCTTAAAAAACGCAGCGACAAATCGCTTAGCGCAGAATCGCGGCGAAATCGCGCCGTGTGCCCCTACCCTTAAGGTTTCTTAACAGCATGACTATTGTTCCTACTTTGAGTATAAGATTGTGTTGTGGTAATCCAGCATTGTTGATAGTGTTTAAATATTCTAATGGGAAATTAAGTTTCTCACTTTCGTCTTCAGAATCAATACAGTCAGTACTCAGAAAGACACAGCTTTGTCCAGGAAGTAATGCAATCACTTGGTTGTTTATCATGTCAACATCAATATTTTTTGGAGATAATATAGCCCGTTTTGCTAAAAATGGCCACCCACGCAGGTACGCAACCGGTTCCCCTCCTAGAGTGACGCTAGCGCCGCCATTAGACAAACTTGCAAAGGAGTAGCAAGATGGCCGACGCTTATACAGACTTTAGTGGGCGGATGACAAACTCGCAGAGGAGTAGCAAGATGGCCGACGCTTATACAGACTTTAGTGGGCGGATTTGGCAGTGGGCGGATGACAAAGTCGCAGAGGAGTAGCAAGATGGCCGATGCTTATACAGACTTTCGTGCAGGTACGCAACCGGTTCCCCTCCTAGAGTGACGCTAGCGCCGCCATTAGACAAACTTGCAAAGGAGTAGCAAGATGGCCGATGCTTATACAGACTTTAGTGGGCGGATGACAAACTCGCAGAGGAGTAGCAAGATGGCCGACGCTTATACAGACTTTAGTGGGCGGATTTGGCAGTGGGCGGATGACAAAGTCGCAGAGGAGTAGCAAGATGGCCGACGCTTATACAGACTTTCGTGCAGGTACGCAGCCGGTTCCCCTAGTGTGACGGTGAGCGCATCTGCCTCCCTAGATCCTAACCTTCCAGCGGTCGCCGCCTGAGTGAGCAGGAAAGAAGAGGCGGCGGGAGGCAGAAGGAGACGGTGAGCGCATCTGCCTCCCTAGATCCTAACCTTCCAGCGCATCTGCCTCCCCGATCCTAACCTGTTCTGATCCTAACCTTCCAGCACATCTGCTAATCGAAGGCCGCATCTATGTCTTTCGGCTGAAGTTGCGCGCGCATCTCATAGATCCTAACCGAAGTTGCGTGCGCATCTGCCTCCCCTCCACTCGGGACATAGATAGGCCTTCGGTTAGTATATAGGATAGTGCAGATATGGGATCTATTATCTGTAGGGATTCACTGAATACCAAATTTGCTTTAGGATTTGGCTGATCCTTCATGAAAGATTCAAGATTTGGCAAAATCCTGAAAAGGTGTGTAACGCCCACTTGGCTAACCCCCCCTGGTGTCAAGGTCGTACCTGCTTACCAACTCGAGTCCTGAGTCCCCTTTGCAAGGTGAAAGGGTACAGGGAATGCTTCTCTGGCAGTGCCTCCACCTAATGGGATCAGGGAATGCACCTGTGGTGGCCCCATTAGGACAACAAATCAATCACACACTTTTTTATATAACAAATAGAACTATAATATAAATATAATATGCAAATTTAAAGGGGAAGTAAAACTTTACATTCACATTAATAAAAATGCACACTACCCTAGGAACCTGCAGCAGTCCAGTCTTGGTAATTCCCTGCCAGAAAAAGTCCCGCACTACTCCATTTTGGCAGCCCAAGAGTCTCAATCCCTTGTCCCAAAACAAGGACCAGTCCTAGGTAGCACTACCTGCCCATTTACTTTTCCACTGGAAAGTATTTGCTCCCACGTGGCAGGCACACAAACACCCTGTTTCCCCAAACAGGAGATCCTAGGGCACTCACCTCAAGGGACTCACACAGACAGGTAGGCTCACACAGAGCTGGCAGGCATACACAGCGATGAAGGCTTTAGCTCCAGGCTCTCCTAGCCAAGCATATCAAGGCTTAAATCCTTCAGGTATTTGCTCCCAATGCTGCCTATAGCACTCCAGACATCCATTGCTGAACTGCAGCTCTCAACACTCTACATAGTGTAAACACGGAAATCTGGAAATCCAAACTCTAACCCTCCTGGTTGAGCTTTCAAGCACCGGAGGATCCTGCACAGCCTTAGCAGGCCAATTGAACTCCCTTAGTCTACATTTTGCCGGATAGGATTCACTATCTCCACAGTGAAACAAGGTTCAGCAGCAACCCAGTAATGATGCAAGATCAAAATCCAAATCAAGATGGATGTGTGAGCACATGGTATTCTCCTTTTATATGGGTGCACAGCGATACCTTGTGGCTTCCTTTGGGATCAGCCATGCTGCACCAATCCAAGAGCTCTGCCCCTGGAAACTCTAAGAAACCCCACTCTCAAGCCAAACAGGGGAATTCCCAGACCATGAGGTCTTAGACCGTAGGATTAACACTTCGGGTCCCTACAGGTGGATTTGGTGCATGCCTAATCATCTGTAATGCTTGATACCTAAGATGTCATCATTTGGACCACCATAGTTTCAGTCTACTAAAACTTATTTAAACATTAAAGAAAGCCAGTAGGATTGTTCTGACACCAATATGGATTAATTTAGTGTTGTTATCATCAAGTAAAAGCTACTATTTTGTTATTACAGACAAAAACAAAATCAGTTTTAAAAAACAGAATTATTTGCTAAAAATGTACTCTATAGGAGGTGGTCTTCCTGTAATTTGGAGCTTTCTGGAAAACAGGTTTCTGGAGGTCCGTTACCTATATGTAATCTTCAAGATAGTGTTTTCTAAGTGGCCTAGTAGAGAACTGTCTGGAACAAATTTAAAAAGTGCTTTATTGGTCCACAAGAAACCATTGCTCCTGCTGCCCCTGTAGCTTTCCAGCTCAGGTGTTTCTAAGTGGCCTAGTAGAGAACTGTCTGGAACAAATTTCCAAAGTGCTTTATTGGTCCACAAGAAACCATTGCTCCTGCTGCCCCTGTAGCTTTCCAGCTCAGGTACAGCAGCATTAATCGGTGCAAGACCAAGATCTGTTGACATCCAAGGCCAGTGCCCTACCATCCCACTTCCACAGCCAGTCACATGCTTACAAATCCTTCAGCCTTTTCCCTACTCCCCTGCTTGTCACTAACTTGTTCACCTCCCTCTGCTGGTAACTAGCACACTGTCCCCCTCCAGATTGTGCCACCCACCCTGTTGCAAACTTCATAACCATCTCTGTTGCCTGCCATTAGTTCCTGTCCTGGCAATAATTGCTTCTAATAGTATGTACTTTTAGGGAAATCCCTTTCCTTTGCCCTAACTTGGTTATTCAAAACTTGCCAGTGCTGGAAGGCTGCTAGTTTGGTAATGATAATGGTTGATACAATTACCCAGATATTGACTGGAGCAACTATACTGCCAGGACCGTTAATAGGAACAAGTTTATAAACATGTTGTTTGAAAGTTTTATGGCACAAGTTGTTCAGGAGGCAACCAGAAAAAAAGCTGTACTGGATCTAGTGATCTCTACTGACCCAGGACATATAGCAAATGTGCAAGTAATTGAAACCCTGGGTAACAGTGATCATAATGAGAATTAATTTTATGTCTGGTGCAAAAAAATAAATGCAAACTGGGGCAACAAAACCCCTGAATTTCACAAAAGCTAGTATTACTGCCTTGAGGGCTGCCCTTAAGCGCAGAGATTGGGGCATTGTTTTCTGCTAAACGCCCAGAACAGCAATGGGTGTCATTTAAAATGATATTAAATTATTACTGTTCTCAATTTATTCCCTTAAGAAGTAAATGTAGAAGCACCACCACCCTATGTAGCTTAATACAGATGTAAAGAAGTTATTAGGAAAGAAGAGAAAGAAATTTAAAAACAACAAGTCTGTGAGGACAAAAGCTGCATTTAATGAATATAAACACTATAAAATATGTTGTAAAAGAGCAATCAGGAAGACAAAAATAGGAAATGAGTAGTGCATTGCGGCAGAGGCTAAGACTAACCCCAAAAAGTTTTTTAAGAATATTAATAGTAAAAATATGAGGGTTGAGAGTTTATATGAGGGTTGTTGCCCCTTTTAAATAATGATACTAGTATTGTTGTAACAGATACGGAAAATGCAAATGTGCTTAATCAGTTCTTTTCTTCAGTGTTAAAGGGCATGTAAAGGCAAAAAAATAAAATCCCCTTTTTACTTTCTTTAATGAAAAAGAAACCTATCTCCAATATACTTTAATTAAAAAAATGTGTACCGTATTTATAAGAAACCTGACTGTATGCAGTGAAATTCTCCCTTCATTTACTGCTATGGATAGGAATTGTCAGACGGCCCCTAACTGCTCTGCAGAGAAACAATCATACTTATGAACAGCAGGGGGAGCCCCCTGCCTTACTTCCCAGTCATGCAGAACTCAATTAACTTTGTTTATGACGATCCCTAAGCAGCCCAGACCACATGTGCACAGTCTTAGTCTTGCAAAGATGTTTAACAAAGTTACAAGATGGTGACGCCCTGTAGCCAACTTTGAAAGCATACATTATTTTTTTGATTAGGCATGTGGTGCAGTAAGTTCATGTTTATGTTTAGTATACAAAATACATCATTTCTAGCCTTATTCTATTTTAGACTTTACATGCCCTTTAACAATAGACTAACAATAGTCCCTAGATTACCTCATAACTGCACTGTTGACTCAGCTCAATCTAGCCTGTGGCTGACTCAGGATATGGTACATAAAGCTTTACAAAAAATCATTGTGAACAAGGCGCCAACCATTTCGTATGGTACCTATGGGTTGAGCTGATGTCCAATATTTTAAAAGGGATCACAAACTCACCCTGGCAATTATAATCCAGTAAATTTGACATCTGTGCAGGGCAAATTATTTGAAGGCTTGTTAAGGGATGAAACTGTTGTCCTGGTGAATGGCATTATAAGCTGCAATCAGCATGGCTTTATGAAGGATAGGATTTGATTGTGTAGGGATGTGAAAATCTTAGACACCCTTACACTTTACAGACAGGCACATCCCTAGTAATATGGACACCTTAGTGGGTCCTTATGGGGACCTTGTGCTTATGTAACCCCTGCAGTTCACACAGTGTACACTAGTGGCACTGTGCCAGAGTATAAAAGGTTTAGGAACCATGTGCTCTGGGTCCATTGCTTTAGCCCAACCAAGCAGGCTGGAAGGGAATGGGTAGTGCTGACCCTAGGCGCCTTGGCCCTAGTAATTAGATAGCTATACTCGTTTTATAGATCGCTCTAGGAGTGATAGAGAGGTTAAATAGTTGAGCAGCTCAAGGCTCCGCCGAGGAGATTAGAGGGATTAAGATCCCAGGGTATTACTGACCCAAGTAAGGAACCAAGTGTTGAGATAGGGATGTCAGGAGTTCCCCTAGTCTGCCACTGGAAGATATCCTGAAAACCGGGCACTACCCATCACATGCTGTCAACTTACTCTCTGCTGTATATTCTCTAGCCTATGAGGATTCAGCCTATAAGTGCTGTGAGTATATGCTTCCTTTATGCTGCTGTGTATGTTCTATACTCCATTGTGGATCAATGTGCTAAATGATCTATGTGCTCTTGTTCAATAAATACTGTTCTTGGTTAAACTGTTAAAGAACTACTGGCACCCATCATTGTGCTATTGCATCAGGTTACAGTTACATTACACCCTTGCCTCCACCTCGCTGCGAGGGCTTACCCCTGAGAAAGAGAGCTCATCGGTGGTCTCAGCCCACCAAGGAAAGTAGAGTAAACGGCCCTAGCACAAGTCAGTTTACTATAGCGCTACAATTGCTTTTTATAATGAGGTAAGTAAGATGCTGGGCAGTGGGGGAGCAGTAGATGTGATCTATTTGGATTTTACCAAAGCAAATGACTGCTATCTAAACTAAGGTCTATGGGGTCCCGTTTGTCCCAAATACATTCTGTATACAAAACTATCACACACACACAGAATTAATGTCTCTCATGGTAAATAAGTATCTGTGACCATACACAGATAAAAAAATATACAAAATACTTATTTCTATTAAAGAATGAGAACAAAATCTGGTTAGTGCACAAAAGGATGACATTATATTACAAACTTCATTCTGTACATTTTAAAAAGTAATCTGTCTCACAAATGTATAACCTCCATGTAACAGACGCACTTATGTGCAAAGTTTCTTACAGAATGAATTATGTAAAAAGACTTGGACATAATATATAATAGTGTAACTAACTAGTGCATGTCAAGCTAGATTTGAAGGACAAAATAGATATTTGTGACAGAAAGCAAGATTTTATAGTACAGGATTCATTCTTTCCACAAAATGAAAGCTCAGTTTCACAAAACAGATAAAATAACCATTCTGTGAAGCAACACTGTCAGTCACATTCCTGTACCAATAAGAACAAAGCTTATTGCCATATAACAAACAAGATGAGAAATTGCCAGCTCTGCTCCACATGGCTGCATCACCCCTAAGGTATACTATGTGGCCTGCTATAGAGGCGCCTCTAATGTCCCCTGTGCTGCATAGTAATAAACATTAACAAACATTTCCTAAAAGGGCTGCTGTTAAACACTACAGGTTCATAACTGGAAATTCTTACAAATGACTGAGAAATATAATGCTGTGCTGATAACAGAGAAAGAAAAATATGCAAAACATAAATATAATCATTTCAGGTGATAAAGCTATTCTTATTGTAGTAACCTGCTTGTGTGGCCATTTTGGTTAAGGGCATTCCTGCTGTTTTGCCATTGTCTTATGATTCATTCCTGTTCCTGTTTCCCTCTTCCTGTCTAAGCTTAGAGCAATAATGAGACAGGCCACACCTACTTGCCATATTGTAATAAATATACCAGAAGTTCCTGTGCTTGCCTGGCTGCTTTGCCTGAACTAACACAACAGAATCATTAAATCCACTACCAGCCAGTTTATCACACTTATTATCTTGCAGCCTAACCCATCACATCCCTAATATCTCTTCAATAACATCTGACAAACTTTCAGGGGCATGTTTATCAAGGGTCGAAATTCTAATTCAAAAAGACCAACCGAAATTAAGTCAAAGTTTATTTTTTGGCCGAATAGGTCAGTTTTCTATCTAATTGGTCCCTATTTGGCTGAATTCGAAGCATATGAATCAAATTAATAGCGCATTCGACCGAATTTGATTTAAAGTTTTCCAAAAAAAAAAAAACCTTCAATTTTTCAAAGTCCACCAATTGACTCCAAATAAGTTCTAGGAGGTCCCCCATAGGATAAAACAGCAATTTAGATGGATCTGTTGATGAAACTGTTACTTGAAATTCGTGAAGCGGTGAAAATTCATGAAATGCAATGGGCGTCAAAATGATTTTGACCCGTGTCAATTTGACACGAGCTACAATTTTTATATGCACAACTATTTAGTCCAATGGGCGTCTGAATAATTTTAAAGCGTGTGTCAATTTTGACGAGTGACAATTTTTTTTTTTTTTACGCAGCTGATTTTTTGCTGGCAAATTAATTGGCTTTCGGTGAAATCCGATAATTCTCAGCGAATTCATGTCTGGTGAATTTATTCACCCACCACTAACCCTAATCACCAAGGCTACACATTGTACTACATAAACTTTGTTTCACGTCCCGCCCCTTTATTTTCCGCCCCCACCACTGGCCGGTAATTCTTTTAAAAGGTGGCAACCCTAATTACAATTTCACAATTATGTTTGTGCTCTGACACTAATCAGACCCAATTGCGCTTTTCTAATTCTGGGTCGTCATTACTGATGTGACATACGTGTGACATGCGCGCAGTTGTGCTCTCTGCACTAGTGTTGTGCCCCCCCTTGACCCGCTCTGATGTGAAAGGGTTAAACACTGGGCAGGTAAGGGGACAGCATCTTAAGAGCCCTGTTATAAATGAATGTAAAGTATTGTGCAGCTTGTTACTATATAAATAAATTATGATCCCCTAAAATTGCCCCTGCCTAAATGACCCCTGTTCGCACACAGTACTCAGGAGTGGCTGCTCATATAACCTACACATCATACTATACAGAATGTGTGTGCACATGATCAGTCCCACATCTTTGGCTAAAACTATTAAGTAGTAGTTGATCTATAGCTATGCACATTATTAAGAGACTGCTGAAAGCTAATTGGTGCAAGATTACAGCTAGAAGGAGATGTTGGAGCCTAACAATCATATACAAAACATATAACTGACTCTGAGAGTTTGTCAGACATCATTGAAGGGATATTAGGCCTATTATAATGATGGTTAGGCTGCAAGATAATAAGTGTGATAAACTGTCTGGTAGTGGATTAAATGAGTCTGCTGTGTTGGTTCAGGCAAAGCAGCCAGACAAGCACAGGAACTTCTGGACTCAGTGATGTAACTAGATAACTAGATAACTGGGCCCCGCAGCAAATTATTTTTCAGGCCCCTAAAATGTTTAGAGGTTGACTTATTTACCAATATTTTTTGAAATTGTATATAAATTACATCTCATGGGGCCCCTATAACTCCTGCCCCCCTGCAGCCATAGGGTCTGCTTTCTCTGTAGTTCCACCCCCTGATTCGTGTACATTTATAACAATATGGCAAGTAGGTGTGGCCTGTCCCATTATTGCTCTCAGCCAAGACAATGGCAAACAGCAGAAATGCCCTTAACCAAAATGGCAACACAAGCAGGTTACTACAATAAGAATAGATATATCACCTAAAATGATCATATTTATGTTTTGCATACTTTTTTTTCTCTACAATCATTATCAGCGCAGCATTATATTTCTCAGCCATTTGTAAGAACTTAAATTTATGAACCTGTAGTGTTTAACAGCAGCTCTTTTAGGAAATGTTTGTTAATGTTTATTACTATGCAGCAGAGGGAACATTAGAGGCGCCTCTATAGCAGGCCACATAGTATACCTTAAGGGTGATGCAGAGCTGGCAACTTCTCATCTTGTTTGTTATATGGCAATAAGCTTTGTTCTTATTGGTTCAGGAATGTGACCGTATTGCTTCACAGAAACTGGCAATCTGGTTGGTATTGGTAAATGTAAAGTCATGCACCTGGGATGTAAAAATATCCAAGCCACTTATACCCTTAATGGGACTGCACTAGGCAAATTCATAATGAAAAAGGACCTTGGAGTCCTTGTAGATAATAAACTTGGCTGTAGCAAGCAATGCCAGTCAGCAGCATCAAGGGCAAATAAGGTCTTGAGTTGTATTAAAAGGGGCATAGAGTCACGGGAGGAGGGGGTTATTCTTCCAGAGTACAGAGCACTGGTAAGGACCCATGTAGAATATGTTGTATAAGGGGAGGGAAAGTGGAAGCACTCCAGGCTACAAAGAAAAAAAATATAATACTTTTAAACACAATGGAAGTGCAACTGATTTATCCTATTAATCAATGCACATTCCCTGGTCCCCTGTGTCACAAATAATTCAATATATATGCAAGTGCATATAAAGACAAGGGTTTTTAGTTACAAAGTTATGATCATATAATTGGTAAGCCACCATACCACGTCAAGGTAAACCCCAAACGGTGTTTGTAGCCTGGAGTGCTTCCACTTTCCCTCCCCTTGTAGTTATGTAGCCTGGAGCAGACGATGCTCACAGTAGTTTGTAATAGCACCCCCTACTTGCACCTTCAACTAAAGTAGTCCCATACCTTTAAAAATGGTTGTTGGTTTGGGCAATCTCTGCCTTTAAAAGCTGCAGCAGCTAGTGGGAGGATCTAGCCCTCTCATTAGAACCAAACTCAAGGTCAGGAGACAGTGATCCCAAGGACTACTGCTTTTATATTATTGACCAGAGGTAAACGGTTAGGGACCACCGTATGGGGTTTACTTTGATGTGTTATGGTGGCTTACCAATTTTATGATAACTTTGTAACTAAAAACCCTTGTCTTTATACACACATGTTAGAGGGAAATAGTGGAAGCACTCAAGGCTAAATCAAAATATATTTAAATATAATGGAAGTGCTACTTACAATGCACTTCCCTGGGCCCCTGTCTCATAAGTAATTCAGTATAAATGCAAGTGCATGTTTACAAAACAGGGGTTTTTAGTTACCAAAGTTATGATCATAAAATTGAAAAGCCACCATACCACGTCAAGGTAAACCCCATATGGCGGTCCCTAACTTACTTATTAAAAAGAGATGTTTCTCTGCATAATAGCATTACCTGTGTTCAGTGTGTGTTGAGCATTGGTTTCAATTTGAAGGCTGAATCCTCCCCCGCCAGTAAAGGCTTTTAAGAGAGAGTGATTGCCCAAACCAACGCCCACATTTAAAAGCGTAGGACCACCATTAGTTTTAAGGGGTGGGTATGGGGTGCTATTGAAAAACCACATGAAGCTAGGCCACAGCTTCAGGCCAATATACTATATTAGAGGGAAATAGTGGAAGCACTCAAGGCTAAATCAAAATATATTTAAATATAATGGAAGTGCTACTTACAATGCACTTCCCTGGGCCCCTGTCTCATAAGTAATTCAGTATAAATGCAAGTGCATGTTTACAAAACAGGGGTTTTTAGTTACCAAAGTTATGATCATAAAATTGAAAAGCCACCATACCACGTCAAGGTAAACCCCATATGGCGGTCCCTAACTTACTTATTAAAAAGAAATGTTTCTCTGCATAATAGCATTACCTGTGTTCAGTGTGTGTTGAGCATTGGTTTCAATTTGAAGGCTGAATCCTCCCCCGCCAGCCTTCAAATTGAAACCAATGCTCAACATACACTGAACACAGGTAATGCTATTATGCAGAGAAACATTTCTTTTTAATAAGTAAGTTAGGGACCGCCATATGGGGTTTACCTTGACGTGGTATGGTGGCTTTTCAATTTTATGATCATAACTTTGGTAACTAAAAACCCCTGTTTTGTAAACATGCACTTGCATTTATACTGAATTACTTATGAGACAGGGGCCCAGGGAAGTGCATTGTAAGTAGCACTTCCATTATATTTAAATATATTTTGATTTAGCCTTGAGTGCTTCCACTATTTCCCTCTTTATACACACATGAACTTGCATATATATTTAATTATTTGTGAGACAGGGGACCAGGGAATGTGCATTGATTAATAGGATAAATCCGTTGCACTTCCATTGTATTTAAACATATTATATTTTTTCTTTGTAGCCTGGAGTGCTTACACTTTCCCTCCCCTTGTTGTGCATATGTTGTATAGTTTTGGTTTTCAGCACTCAAACAGATTATTAAATTAGAAAGGGTCCAATGAAGGGCAACTAAGCTGGTAAAAGGTATTGGAAATCTTAGCTATGAAAAAATGAAAAAATACTGTGAGAAAAGACAGTTGTTCACACTGGAGAAGAGGCACTTAAGAGGTGATATACCACCAGTAGAATGTAATTTATCCTACCGCACACCTGTAGTTCACCAGTCCTGCAAATAGTGGTGCGTTCTTCCGTTGACCCGGCCGGGTCCCCTAGCAACACATATGTGTAGAAACGGATCTGCACACACTCAAGTTAATGCAGTCGGGGAGTGTCCCCTTTTATTTAGCCAGCAGTTTGGTGGCTAAATAAAAAGGGATACTCTCCGACTGCATTAACTTGAGTGTGTGCGGATCTGTTTCTATACGCATTATTTACCAGTAGGTCCTTCCAGCTAAAATAAGGTCACCCATTCTGATAAGAAAGGAGGTTTTGTTGAGCATGAAACCAAAATCACTTTTCAAAAAGAATCTTGTTCTGACTACATTAATTAAGAAATTGTCCAAAATGCCTTTTTTTCACTTGTTAACATAAAAACGACACTCTTCGAATATTCTTTCATAAAGAGTTGCATATCCTCAGATAAAAAGGAGACTAATTTTGCTGTTGGATACTTTTCCACTTTCTCTAGTATATTGTGAGGCTTTGTCATTTGTCAGCAAAAGACTTTTCTCCAGGCTGTAGTCGTGTGTCAAATTCCATAAAGCAGAATTTCAATATTCACTGTCATTTGGTGTATAAAGTACCTTATTTTACAATGCTATACAGTTCTTGAAAACAATGTTTTCATTAGGTTTTTAAGCAGTCCTCTCATTAAAAAAAATAAATTGAGAAAATTATCTCATGGTTTACCACCTGAAAAGACATGGATGAGATGCAATTTAAGGAAGAAAAAACTGAATTTAGTTCCAATTTTTTCCCCATAGACTTTACGTGATAGTGATTGCATCTCCAACTGAATCTCTTCCATGAGTTTTAATGTGATAAACCTTTTTCTCACTGAAATGAATCTGGCCCAATATGTTTGATGTAAGATCAGATATTCCTCAAGTTACACACATATATGAATGGCAACAGCTTGGAAAAAAGATGGACATCTGTTAAATTGAACCATTTGCTCAAGCATATTATTCCTAACCTCCAGCTGATTTGGTGGAGGCGTTCTGCAGTTTACATGCCATTATACAAACCTGTAGCATATGCTTGGGGTTACTACAACTTATCCCTTTAATACCCTTTTCTCCCTTTCGCTTTTCTCCCTCTCGCTTTTCTCCCTCTCGCTTTTCTCCCTCTCGCTTTTCTCCCTCTCGCTTTTCTCCCTCTCGCTTTTCTCCCTCTCGCTTTTCTCTCTATCCTGAAATTGCTTCCCATTCATTAAAGAAAATATATTGCACATTCTTGGACATTGGTGAACCCCCAACATGATGTCACAAATGTTCTTGACTTCCATGTATTTACAGCTTTATATTTGGTCTAGAAAATGAAGGGGATTTAATGAAGAGAAGTAAAAAAAGAAATGGGGTTCTTCTCAACAAAAAGAGAATCAGAATTGTTCCTCTTTAAAGGACAAGGAAAGGCAAAAAATAAAATCCCATTTTTACTTTCTTTAATGAAAAATAAACTTATCTCCAATATACTTTATTTAAAAAAAATGTGTACTGTTTTTATTAGAAACCTAACTGTATGCAATGAAATTCTCCCTTCATTTACTGCTTTGGATAGGAATTGTCAGACTGTCCCTAACTGCTGAACAGGGAAACAATCATACTTATGAACAGCAGGGGGAGCCCCCGCCTTACTTCCCAGCCATGCAGAATTCAAGCAGCTTTGTTTATGACGATCCCTAAGCAGCCCAGACCACACTGAGCATGTGCAGGGTCAGGGTCAGGCAAAGATGTTTAACAAAGTTACAAGATGACAGCCCCCTGTGGCCAGCTTTGAAAGCATAAATTATTTGTTTGATTAGGCTTGTGGTGCAATTAGTTCATGCTTATTTTTAGTATACAAAATTAAGCATTTCTAGCCTTATTCTATTTTAGACTTTCCTTGTCCTTTAACTGATAACAGCCAAATGTCATATTTAGTGGTTACTGAGATTGCACCACTCACCCTGGAGGAAACATCTGCTTCCATTTCACTCTTATATTGAGTAAGAAGGAAACTAATCAGCAACTAACCACTGTGAACTTATAACAGTATTTCTCTTATAAACAGTATTTTTTTTTTTTTTTTTTTTTAAGAGAGCATACTATTCCTGAAAGATGTTGAAATTCCTGATTATAAGTGTCCTTTTCAGCAAGATGCCTGGATATCTTATGCAGGAGGGTATGTATGTGCCTAAAACTTTTGGTGTTGAGAGAAATTAGACAGTGTTGGGATTCTTCTAATTGGCGGTGGGCAATGGATCACACTTTTGAGGTTGTTTACAGAGCAGTAAATGACCACTATAAAGAAAAGGGGATAAGGAGGGGGATAATAGATCAAC
This sequence comes from Xenopus laevis, assembly GCF_017654675.1. Lineage (NCBI taxonomy): Eukaryota > Metazoa > Chordata > Amphibia > Anura > Pipidae > Xenopus > Xenopus laevis. The sequence goes on along the minus strand of NC_054385.1, from coordinate 117,343,983 downwards.
CGACTAGAGTTTAAAGTCCACTAGGTCAAATTACTGAGATTGTTTTTAGAGCAATAAATAGATGCTATAAAGTTTACTGGTTGGTAAAACTGGGATGGTGGGATTAATAGAATAAGAAGTTTTCCCTGTTTTTTTTTACATTTAGATAATCCTGAATGCCTTCAAGTAGCCACCTACAGTGAGCACTTACTTTATTTAAAATTATTTTTGGGTGCTATCATAACAACTCATGTCAAAATTTAAATTAAATTCAGAGAAGTACATCTACCTCTTAAATGGTTGATATTGTTATCTATTTGGCTGTTTATTGGGTTGAATTTTAATGCATATTCCGAACACCATACTTATAGAGCAATGATCTTTGTTCTCCTAAGAACAAATGAGTTCTAAGTTTGGACTTGAGGAAATACTTTTTGTACTTGTAATGGATTTACAAAGATTTATATAACCTACTGTATGGACCATTAATGGCTCAGTGGGTGATCCTTATCACATGTGGTTAGTGCCTTTGTTACTTAAAGGAAAATTCAACCCTAACGTTAAAAAACCCCTCCCCCATCACCACCAAGACCCTCCTCCCCCAGCCTAAGTGTTACCCCAGGCAAACGTTTTACTTACCCCTCGTGTAAATTTCAGGCATCTTAGTTCATGGGTTCAATCTTCAGATGCTTCAGTAATCTTCCAAATGGAACCGGCAATTTTTGAGTTTCAGCCCATGAGCAGTTGTCGCAAAACACAAAATTGCTCCAACTGTGCATTTGCCGATACGCCGGTCTCATTCTGAAGATTTTTGAAGTGAAGAAGATGGCGCCCGTGAACGCCTGAATTTACACAGAGGGGTAAGTAAAATGTTAGGGGCATTTGCCCGGGGTAACGCTTAGTCTGGGGCGAGGAGGGAGGGGGCTTCTAGGTGGGAATGGGGGGTTGGGTTTTTTTACGTTAGGGTTAAATTCTTCTTTAAAGGAGGTGGGATGTACTGGTTCTTAAAATTTATATTCCTCTGCCCAATTCCATCTGCACAAAAAGGAGGAATGTAAAATAAATAGATTTTCTGGATGAAAGTTTTGTCTATTGGTGTCAGAGAATGTGTTAGCTGATAAGAGGGAAACTGGATAAACCTATAAGGGCTGCAATTAATTATTGGGTGATCAGGAATTGTTGACAACATTAAACTAGGGTCCTTTGTGACCGTGATCTCACCTCAATTCTATATTTTATCCTCACAGATATGAATGGTAAAGTGTTCTTGTTCCCTGAAGAGTCGAACAGTTCATATGTAAAGCTCCTGCCTGAAAAAAGTGGCCCATATAAAGCCCTGTCTGTCTGCCTGAGATACTACTCATGGCTTTACCGAGGGTTCACCTTATTCTCTCTTGCTACCTCTGATATCAACAACGATTTCCACTTGTTCTACTCCCCCAGGCATTATTTTCGCGTTTCGGTGGGAAATGAAGACTTGATTTTCAAAGGAATAAACCTTGAAACATGGAGAAGCCTCTGTGCCAGCTGGGACTCTTCATCTGGAGTAGTGGAGATATGGATTCATGGCAACCCATACCCAAGAAAAATCTTCCAAAAGGGTCACATTATAAGTAAAGATCCTAGTATCATAATTGGTCAGGAGCAGCTGTTGCATGGGAATTATTTCAATATCACCCAGTCTTTTGTTGGGGAAATAAGTGATATCCACATGTGGGATACAGCTCTGACCTTTAAGAATATCTCTGATGTTCTTCAATACAATAACCTGACTGGTAATGTGATCAGCTGGAGTTCTCTAAATTATAAAGCTGAAGGACATATTGCTGTACTGCCATGTTTAAAGAGCATGTATCCCATTTCTACATGCAACTGAAATACCATGTCTTGGAGCTCAATTATCAACATGGGTGCTAAATTGCACAATTTAGCAATTTGTTATGATCTTAGAATACAACATAATCATCTGATTGGTTTTCAAGGGTAACTATACCAGTGCAATGCAACAGTTTGTGAATAAACAAAACTGTCTTTTTCTTGTAAAATAAAAACATCTCAATTTTTGCCAATAATATCTTTATAAATGTAATTATATTCATTAAAAAAGCATTTTCTAGCTTGCTTTCATTTCAAACTAATTCATAGCATGGATTTTTTTAGACTGAGTATTTATGACCTGGCATATAGATCAGGGCTAATGGAAGGAATGCATTGTGTTGCATCCAATATTATTTATTCAGTCGTCGTGATGCTTTATTTAGATGTGGTAAAACATTTATGGGCTAATGATTACTCATCATTCAGATAAAGCCCTGCCCTGTTGACCATTACAGTCTCTTATCATATTCACACATGACATTTGAAGAATGATGAGGACCTCTGTCAGCAGATTTGGAGTATTTGGTAAATAAAAAAGGTGCACAAACTCCCCCCACCCAATAGTACAGTTGTCTAGCTAATTCAAGATATTCTTTAAAAGTACCACATTTGTATATAGGCATTCGAGAGCCTGTGTCTAGTGTGCCAGCTTTTGGGGACAGCCCTCGTGTGCCTATATAATTGAAAAAAAATTTCAGGGCCCAGTGCAGTGAGATCCCGAATTTTTTGCGGAAGTGATGTCACGTACACTCATGGTCGAGACATCATTCCATATGGTTTTTTTTTTTTTTATTACTTGTGGGTTTTGAGTAGGGATGAGCGAATTATTTTGTCTTTGTTTAATTGCGGAAATGACGCCCATCGACTTAAATGGCGTTGCACGTAAAATTTCGGTGATCTGGTTGCTAGGGTCCAAATTAGCCTAGCAACCATGCATTGATTTGAAGTGACTGGAATAAGAGAGGGTCTGAATAGAAAGATAAGTAGCAAATTTGTAGCTTTAAAGAGTGTTTGGTTTTTAAATGGGGTCAGTGACCCCCATCTGAAGGATGCAAATAATCAGAAGAAGAATAAATTAAAAACTATAAAAAAGGAGAAAATGAAGGCCAATTGAAATGTTGCTTATAATTAACCATTCTATAACGTACTAAATGGTAACTTAAAGGCGAACCATCCCTTTTTGGTTTCTCTGTCACTTCCTTTATGTTTCAGTTGTTCAGCTGTCTCAGCACATGTCTACTGTATATTAATGAATATTTGACCATTAAAAGGCACAAGGCTACAGGGTAAATCATACATATAACTTGATGTGGTGAACCCCCCATACACATGAGCCAGGTGTCATATTTACTGGATACTGAGATTGCAACACTCACCTTGGCAGAGACATTTTCATCTTCCATTTCTGTGTAAGGTAGAGAAAGAGCAAATAACTGTGTTATTTATGAGTCTTTTCTTTTCTGAACATGGGATATAATTTCTTCTGAAGATTATTATAAATATTCTTTTCAACAAGATTCTGGGTATGTATATGTCTCTGTCATCTCTCAATGATGCTATAAAGTATCTCCAAATAATGAAAGAGAGACAGCAATCTATATCTAGGGATATAAGATCAGAGAGGTCATAAACATTCCATAGTTTCATAAATCAGGAACTAAAACAGACACATCTAATAGTTCAGAATTTGACGAGTCTGCCCCTTTTCTATTTCCACTGGCATTCCAGTGAAAAACACAAGACCCACATTTTCACTGCAATATTTAATATAATAAACTCAAAAGACAAATCAGTGCAGCAAGTGTATGGAGCGGGCGGAGGTTTGGGTAGGCAGCAATCAAAACACAATCCTTGAAAACAGGCAGAAGGTCAGGGCAGGCAGAAAAGCTGCAGAATCAAATATCAGGCCATGGGTCAAAACCAGGGAATCAGAATATGGGGGAGGTACAGAATTTACAGGATACAGGAGCACAGATTCAGGATCAGGTACCAGAACAGGAACTGGATTAAGGACACAAAACAGGAAGTTTAGTCACTGCAATGATCCACCATAGGTTACTGGCATGGGCAGGCTTACATTGCCCTTTAATTAGACTGCAGCTCGATTGAGGGCATGGGCCAGAGACAGAAGAAACATTGAAATCAGCCAGTTCCAAGCTACACTGTGGCTCAACCCAGAGGAGCAGCAGCCAGTATACACCAATCCTGATAATGTGACTATGGGTTTTTTACAGAGCAGGAGGCTGTTCTTCCAAATGAATTTAGACCCCCTAATGTCAAGGTACACAAGACATAGCAGGTTACATTTACACTTCAGCATAATCTATTCACAGTTACATTTGGACATAGTTAGGAGACAATAGGGAAAGGACCTTAATCACCAAAACCATACAATTTAGGAGGGAGAATATCACTTTTACATTCTTCCGTAGACTCTGCTTGAATCCAATAATTGAAATGCATCAAAATGATTTCCTTTCCCTTGTACTTTCTATCTGCACCAACTCCATCAGTCATAAATTTGACTGAATCCTCTACAAAATATTTACTGAATACTGAAGCCAAAATAGAGCCCAAGTTTTCATATTCAGATTTCAGACAAATACAAATGGTTATGTTCAGTTTTTTTTTTTTAGAGATTTGAAGCCACATCTGAATCCTATAAAATGTACGGTGGTGGCCTAATATCAATATAGACAAACAGATAAATAGATAGTATTCGCCATAGGGTACTGAAAGAGCTCAGCTCTGTGGCTGCTGAACAATAATTATATATCCAAGTTAATAACCCCAGGAAAGGGCCCCTTTTGAAACACACTACTGCTACCCTCCAATACAGCCCCACTTGCCCTACCTAAAAAGCAACATGGTTGGTGACCCCCCCCCCCCCAAATCATTTTCTCTTTTGAGCAATTGGACATAATGAAAGCTCCCCCTGAGGAAACCATGGCTGCAGTAGTCTGCAGGTCTGCAAATGGGGTTGTATTGCGGGGTGAAGTGGTGCAGTTCAGGAAAAGGGGAGTGAGGCCTCTTGATGGGTACAACTTAGATCAATGACTTTCATTTCCAATTAATCTTCATGGATTCTTAGTTGTCTAGCATGGTGTTGAGAGATTGGTGAATCACTTTTGGTGGCATTATTCAAAAACAATTATCCAATTATCAGCCTGATAAGCTGTTGGTTTTAAATTTATGGAAGGTAGAAAACAGGCACAAAACCTTTGCCAAGGAAGGGAAGTTATGGATTCATAACTACAGTCTGGCCGACTACCCTAGTCCTGCACATAATAAACCTTTGCATAATTGCAGTACAGAGAGGGTCACTACTTACATGGGGTTTCATTACTGATGGCTTCTCACTATATAATCTACACAGGGAACCTTTACCCACTTTTCTAGCTGTTTAATGTGCTAACAGTTCCAGTACCCTCTGCTCACACTGTCAGTGTCGGACTGGGGGTCCAGGGCCCACCAGGGGTGACTCCAGGTCATGTCAGACAAATTTGATTGCTTTTTATGATAAGGTAAGTGAGATGCTGGACAGGGCAGTAGATGTGATCTATTTGGATTTTGCCAAAGCATTTGATACTGTGCCCCACAAACGACTGCTTTATAAACTAAGGGCTGTTCCTGGCTACAGGATCAGGTACAGAGGGTGGTTGTTAATGGGACATTCTCTACTTGGAGTAAGGTTCTTAGTGGGGTCCCTCAGGGTTCGGTATTGGGCCTACTTTTATTTAACTTGTTCATTAATAAGTTAGGGGAGGGTATTCTAAGTAATGTATCAGTGTTTGCAGATGACACAAAACTATCCAGCCCAATAAATTCCATCCAGGATGTGACATCCTTGCAACAGGATCTTGACAAACTGGCAATCTTGGCAGCTAAGTGGCAAGTGTAAAAATATCCAAGCCACTTATACCCTTAATGGGACTGCACTAGGCAAAACCATTATGGAAAAGGACCTTGGAGTCCTTGTAGATGATAAACTTGGCTGTAGCAAGCAATGCCAGTCAGCAGCATCAAGGGCAAATAAGGTCTTGAGCTGTATTAAAAGGGGCATAGATTCACGGGAGGAGGGGGTCATTCTTCCACTTTATAGAGCACTTGTAAGGCCCCATCTAGAATATGCCGTACAGTTTTGGTCTCCATCTCTCAAACAGGACATTATTGAATTAGAGAGGGTACAGAGAAGGGCAACTAAGCTGGTAAAAGGTATGGAAAATCTTAGCTATGAGGAAAGACTGGCCAAATTGGGGATGTTCACACTGGAGAAGAGGGTTGATATGATAACTATGTATAAATATATAAGGGGATCATATAATAATCTCTCTAATACTTTATTTACTAGTAGGTCTTTCCAGCTGACACATAGTCGGACTGTTGTTTCTCCTACTCAATTTAACTGAATGTGTCTCAGTTGGACCTGGATTTTTACTATTGAGTGCTGTTCTTAGATCTACCAGGCAGCTGTTATCTTTTGTTAGGGAGCTTCAATCAGGTTACCTTCCCATTGTTCTGTTGTTAGGCTGCTGGGGGAAGGGAGGGGGTGATATCACTCCAACTTGCAGTACAGCAGTAAAGAGTGACTGAAGTTTATCAGAGCACAAGGGACATGACTTGGGGCAGCTGGAAAACTGACAATATGTCAGATTTAAATATAAAAAAATATGTTTGCTCTTTTGAGAAACAGATTTCAGTGCAGAGTTCTGCTGGAGCAGCACTATTAACTGATGTGTTTTGAAAAAAACATTTATTCCCATGACAGTATCCCTTTAAACAGGAGGCTAATACGCTGGAATCCCTTAGAGACTTGTTAAGTTAGTGGGCAAATGGATGTTTGTTGGACACGCAGAAGGAAAGTCCATGTGGATTAATTCTGTATCACCACTCAAATGTTTACTGCACAAAGTCTAAACGTTCAGGAAGATAGAAAACGAGAAATATGAAATAAGTTTAATGCATTTCGTTTCAGTGGAAAAAAAATTTGTTTTTTTGAAGCTAAAAAGGTCTATGGCATTATTGCAATTGCTCTGTGTATTTTGTTTAGCTGGAAATAAAGCATATTTTTTTCACTGGGAAAAAAAGATAGAAATCGTTCCATTGACTTTATATTTCAGCAAAAATTTTAATGAATTGAAACTGGCCAGTTTCACTCATCACTAACAATGTTCTTGTTTTTGCCCAGGTCTAGTAAAGGTATAGGATCTATTATTCAGAAAAACATTAGTCAGAAAGCTCTGAGTTACGGGAAGGTTGCCTCCCATAGACTCCATTTTAATCCAAAAATTCTAAATTTTAAAACAAATCTCCTTTTTCCCTGTAATAATAAAATAGTGCCTTGATATAATTAATCCTGATTGGAGGCAAATCCAGTCTATTGGATTTATTTAATGTTTACATGATTTTCTAGTAGACTTAAGGTATAAAGATCCAAATTACAGAAAGATCCTCTATCTGGAAAGCCCCAGGTCCCGAGCATTCTGGATAACAGGTCCCATAACTTTATATCAAAACAACCATCTGTCTATGGAATGCTCTGTACTTTTTTGTATTTAACTTCAAAAGCATCTGCTGAAGAGCAGAAAGATTTTGGAACTATTTTCTATTACTAAAGAAGTAGCCATTTGGGTGCAGTATGTACAGAGTTTGGAGGCTGGAGTTATTCATTTCTTCACTTCATTCTTCCTCTTCCTGTATTTAGGCAGTTTCACTTTCACTTCTCTCTGTATGAAAACTGCACAATGGTGGGGTAAGTCTCTATCTCCTATGTAATTACTGTTTAAACTGCTTCAGTGACAGGTGGGATTAAGGTCTAACAGAAATGCAGATAATTAAAAACAAAATTAAGACTAACTGCAAACTATTGTAATACTAGCACCAGCTACACAATTTTATTGGATTTTCTCCTTTTGTGTAACACTAAAAAACGTGTGTTTTTCTTTAGGAAGATGGAGAGATTTGCTCTGTGGTTTATCTTTCTTGCCGGATCCCTTGCACAAGAAGGTAAGTTGTGATGTCTCTTCTCTTTGCACCTTAAGTCTTTCTGTTCACAGTGGCCTTGCCGGGGAATAACAAGAAATATCTATCATGGATGGGTCAGCGCCAGGCTCAATACATAACTATTCTTAATGAGGATGGTGCTAGGGTCTGAATCTGATTATCCAAAACTAAAAAATGAAATGGCAAAATACTGTTTAATAAATCTTTAAAAAAGGTTTTAGTCTATGATTAAGTGGTGTGCCCGAAATGCGTTAGGCGTCCATTACACTCCAGCCACCTGCCCTTTTTTTAATTGATTTAATAAACAGTAGTTTTTACTTTTTGAGGTGGTGTGCCATTTCATTTTTTTGTTCTGGATTTTCGCAGCCAAGACGTTTTGCATGATTTTGGGCACACCGAATCCTCTGCAGTCCCTCTGGGATGATTTGTGAAGAAAGCTCGGCTGTTGCTAACAATCTGAATCTGATTACACATCTATTGAATACAACATTGAAATTGGTTGTGAATTAGAATATTGCATTCAGTGCTGCCACATTATTTTCTCTTTTGTATCTAGTTCTTTTAGCTTAAAGGCTAGTTTGCCATGGGTACAGGTAGCTGCAAGCAATGCCATGGCTAACAAGGGACCTCAGGCTGCTTGGGATGCCCTGTCACTACTACTTTGCACAAACTGAATTATGCACAAAGTGTAGATGGGACAAGGGACACCCATGTCTTGGTCACATGGCAGCCATATAATATAATATAATTAAATAAATTGATTGGCTCTTTAAACAAGGTGAACACAGCTGTAAAGTAAATGTTAAAAAATCCTAAATTCCCAGCTTCTGCAGGACGCAGAGCCCTATGCTGTTTAATCTCATAAATGTTCCTTTAGCATGCATTAATGCACATTTAGCCCCTTCTAGTGTGCGTATAGTTCCATGGCAAGTTTCAGTCAATAAGTCCAGCTCCAGCATATAATGAAGGTCTCTAAACAGCATTCGTCTTTGCAGATATTACTTTTTGAGCACATAGGCTTGTCTTTTGCTCTGTGTTAGCATCTGTTGGTCTGTTTTCTCTTTGGTTGAACATTGACTTTTTTACTTTGTCCTGCTGCTCTTTAAGCCTTGTTTATTTTGCTAAAGGGAGTGAACTTGTGATCCCTTTGCAGCCACTGTATAAGACTAGATAGTGTTAGGCTGAAAGAGAGATACAGAGAATTTGACAACAGAATATTTATATTCATTCATTTCTTTATACCATGGAATTCCTTCATGGAAATAATCCCTATCACCTTGAATGTAAGGCTATTCTATGTAGATTAAAGGGGTTGTTTACCTTTGAGTCAACTTTTAGTATGATGTAGAGAGTGATATTCTGAGACAATTTGCAATTGGTTCTCATTGTTTATTATTTGTTAGCTTTAAGGTGACCCACCCCTTTAAGCTTTCTATAAAGAAATGTTTCCTTTATGTTCCCTTTCTGTCCTTCTACTCCTGGTTCAATCATCTACTCCTTCCAGAACATAATTATTCCCTGATCTTTGTTAAATTCCTTGATATTTTTGAATGTTTCTTTCATACTTCCCCTAACCCCCTCTCACTTTCCTCTTTTAAGTTGCACGTATTGAAGTCTGCTCTTTTCTGGACAGTTTCTAATAGAATTTCATAATGCGCCCCAACAAAATATTAAATGAACACAATGTACACCATGTATAGACGCTACAGTATATATAACAGGTTTAATTTAATTATTTTTCCTTTGTAAGAGAAAATGATATCAGGGATACATCTTAATTTAAGTGATGAAAGAGTTTCTTTTTTTCTCCATGTTTCTTAGATTTGGTTGGCAATGTCTTTCTCTTTCCCAAGCCATCAGTAACCACGTATGCAATCCTGAAACCAGAGGTAGAAAAGCCACTGAAGAATCTCACCGTCTGCTTGCGATCCTACACAACGCTCACTCGATTCCATTCCCTTTTGTCTTTGGCCACTAGTAATCCATTGCAGGACAACGCGTTTCTCCTTTTTTCCAAGCCACCCAACCAATGTTCTATTTATATTAACCAAGAAGAAAATGTTTTTAAGGTTGATCCCACTGCTGTTGAGTGGAAACACACCTGTGTGAGCTGGGACTCTGTCTCTGGAGTGGTTGAGCTCTGGATCGATGGGAAATTGTATCCTAGAACAGTTTCCAAAAAGGCATCATCTATTGGTTTTCCATCTAGTATTATCCTGGGGCAGGAACAGGACTCCTTTGGTGGTGGGTTTAATATTGACCAGTCCTTTGTGGGTGAAATAAGTGATGTTCACATGTGGGATTATGTATTGACCCCAGATCATATACAGAAGGTTCTGTTTGCCAATATGGATTTCAATGGCAATATCATTAGCTGGAGATCACTGCAATACGAGCTAAGAGGTCAGGCCACTACCCAACCTAAACGCCAGTGTAAAACTCTTGAGCATCATTATGGTTTGTTTGCCAAGTGCTATAAATGAAAAGTAATTGATTTAAGCCTTAAAAACGTTTCCAGTACCTTTACTAATTGTACTGGAGCTCTTGGTTATTTTAAATGAAAATCAGACAATTATAAAGAAGCATAATACTACAGAGATAATTTGTGTACTCGTTAAATGATCACATTTAAATCAATCCTGTTTGTATTTACATCATATGTTGATAATGAATAAAGTACCTGCTATGTATTATGCATATGTGAGTATTTTTTCCTCCCTTTGGACTTTTTAAATGTGTGCACTTGGGATAAAAGGTGGTGACAGGCAGATTACATTTTATCTAAATTACAGGTGGCACTGAGAGGTATCTGGCAAAAAACATGTGCCATTCATCTTATGATGATACTTACAGTACTCAGCAATACCTGAACTGAGAGACCACCAATCAGCTTCAAACCTTAGCCTCTACCCTGCTACACATAATAGAGTGCACGCCTGCTCTGTTCTATGGGTAAAATATCAATATAGCAGTATATCAAAGCAACCTCCCCTATTTTGAACTAAATGTTTCACTGCATTAAGAGAAAATGTTTTGAAGCAAAAGTGTACGTTTTTGGGTAGAAGGACAAGTTCACAGAACTATTGCCCCTCTACAAATTTTGTTTGCACTTGCAAAAAAGGATGTGCCAAATCTAGAATTTGGTTTGAAATGCAACCCAATATCAGGTGACTTTTTAAAGAAATGTAGCTCACATTTGGTCTGAAGGTCTCCCCACGCATAGCTGATAAGGTTATACCCTTTTTACTGAAATTGTTTCTCTTCCAACGCCAGCTGGTAGTTGCGTGGGATGGCACACAGTATAAATAAACATGTTCCTCTTGATACTTATCAGAACAAGGGAAAACTCGGAGAGCCATTGAAACGCTGCAAAAGAAGAAAAATTACATTTTCTGTAAAATAATATTCTGTCAACTAAAATTTTTTCAGTGCACACATATTATCAAGGATGTCCATAAAGCAGAGAGACTCCTTAAAGGTATGGATGATGCGTGGCTTTTTTGGGGACTTTTGCTTGATTTAAAGGGGTGCTCACCATTAAGGATATCTTTACCAGGGTGTAGACAATTGTTTATCTGTTTGCTCTGCATCTCTCCTGAAGACCAAGCCATGATAAAGAAGCTTTGCTTGGACAACATATAATTATGGCCAAACACAGAGCTAATAGTAAAACAATAAAATAAAAATCAGCCTTCTAGTCAATAGGAAATGTCACTTTTAGTGTCACTGGCCCTTATTTTATTCTAAAGCACCATAAAATAGAAGGTTTCCAGAATGATTGGGATCTGGGGCTTTCAAGATAAGGGATCTTTCTGTAATTTTTATCACCATGCCATCTACTGCCTCTAATAATGATTAATTATGTTAGTTGGAGTCTATTGGAGATGGCCATCATATAATTTGGAGCTTTCTGAATAATGAGTTTCCAGATAACGGATCCAATACTTTTACATCAAACATGCAGATTACAAATACTGGGAGTTCTCATAGCATATAAGAGGGAGCATACTATATAAATGAGAGGGGACAGTTTCTTTATTATAGCCTATAGGTTTATCATGAAGAAGTTAGATGAGGTTAAGCGTCTCTAAAGAGAGAGGTATTTTAAAGACGGGTCATTAAGATTAATGTTTTCTTTTATGAAGATGGCAAGATATGTCCTGTGGTTTGTCTTCGTCGCTGGATCTCTTGCAATAGAAGGTGAGGTTTTTTTATAGTATAAAGACATAATCCCTTTTTCCTCTTTTCAAGCCCCAGTAATTCTGACATCAGAATGAGCTTTATGTAACTATTGAAATGCAGGTTGCAAATAAAGAACTTTCTAACTGTCTTTCCATGTCCCACATTCCTAATATAATTAGAGAAAGAATGGGAACATAAAGTTGTTCAAATTATGTGAAAATATAGTCTACATTTTTGATCCCGACATTCTACTTACCCTTCACAATATCTTATTTGGTACAGTAGATCCACTATCATACAGACCTTTATAAGTGTCCTATGTATAATGTGTTTAGTATCTTGGTCAGTGGTTGGTGTGGGTTGAATATTTGTTCTGCAGAGCAGCAACTTAGTAATGAGGAATGTTAACTGTTGACAACTAGCCAGATTCTTCTGCTGCTAAGAGATGGTGTTCACACAATATATATGTATAATAATAGATGTAGGCTGGATTAGCAATTATTTTGCTCTTCTAAAGTAAGCTGTTTTGTAGGTTCCTCACCCTTAGGCTACTAGGCTATCATGGTATTCCCTGTATAAGAAAATCAAGAAAAAATATTTTTATGAATATTATTAACATAGTTATAATGGGTCAACATATTCTGCAATGCTGTTCAATAGAATTGTGCATTCATGAAAGATAAAGATTACATGTAAGAATACAGTTGATAACTGGAGCACCTTTGGGGCCTGCTCAATAGAGTTTACAATCTAAGCAGCTTCTACCGACCTTGACTCATATAAAATAGATAAGAAAAAACATGTTGACTTGCTTACGGGCCCAGACAATGTTTCACTTATGGGTATTTTCCTTCCTACAATATCAAATTCTTTACATGAAGAGTCACTTGCATCACGGAATATGGGTAGTAACATGTCTTTCCCCTGTTTTCTCCTTGACTCTCTTCATTCTAGATTTAGGAGGAAAGGTCTTTCTTTTTCCCAAGGCCACAGATACAGCCCGTGTGATTCTAAAGCCTATGATAACAAAGAGAGTAGAGAGTGTAACTGTTTGCCTGGAATCCTACACAGCCTTGACTCGAGGACATTCTCTTTTCTCTTTGGCCATGCCGGGGATGGACAATGCTCTTCTCATCTTCCCAAAGCCACCAAACAGGTATGAGTTCATACTAAGCCAAGAATCTTCTTTTTTCCAAGTAAACCCAGAGGTTTTAGACTGGAAACATACCTGTGTAAGCTGGGAATCTGAGTTGGGTGTGGTTCAGCTCTGGATCGATGGAAAACTGTATCCCAGAACTGTTATGAAGAAGAAGTCACAGATTGATATTGAGGCCAGTATAATCCTGGGACAGGAACAGGATTCATATCGTGGCAAATTTGATATCCAACAGTGTTTTGTGGGCGAGATAACCAACGTACACATGTGGGATTATGTACTGACCCAGGAAGAAATACAGAAGGTTTTGGCTGGAAAAAAAGATATGAATGGCAACATTATTAACTGGAGATCATTGCAGTATGAGATAAAAGGAGATGTGGTTGTCCAGCCCCAGCTACAATGCCGATCTCTAGGGAATAATTATAACTTGCATTCTATGTGCTATGAAAATTAATTACAGTATGTTGGATGAAGTCACCTGCCACTATACTATTCTATACTACTATACTATACTATTATGATTTACTAATTAACTAAATGCTTGATTCCTCTACCGCACATGATCAACTCATTGTATTCATTCAGATCATATGAAAAATCTGGGATGCTTCTGATGAATGCAAGTTGCTCATCACATTTATATCAACTACAAATAGTGCAGCCCTTGTAGCTGTTTGTCCCTAATTGCGCACTATACAGTAACTTTAACCTTGATTGGCAGTATATGTATGCAAGGGTTTCATGAACTGGAATTAAAGATGCTTTAAATACAGGTGTGGTGTGAAATGTACTACTTGCCCCCTAACTTTCGAAGAAACGGTAGAGGGAACAATGAGACAAAGAGGTGCAACAGTGTCCTCTCCTTAATGCCTGCAGCCCTTACTGCTCCTTAACTTAGATAGTTAGTGGGCAGGATGGGCCTGTGCCTGTTACATTTTGGGATAGTACTGGTTTTATTTGATTTGGTAGAATTTACATCATATTTTTAATTATCAAATACTTTTCTACTGCAAGATCATAATTTATTGGTGAGGTTATTTGTTGAGGGTATTGTGTATTAACAATTTAAATACAAAGGTCAACCAGCAGGTATTATGACTGATCTGTCCAGGGTCTGACCTGATGGATACAGTACAAGGAGTCATACATAGACACCTTTGCATTGTTTTATTGGGCCAATCACAAAAATTATCTGACTAAAGGTAAATGTTCATCACGTTGCAATGAATGTGTCCAACCTTATCACGTAAGGTTTCACTCAGTCCAGTCCAGCAGTCTTACACGTATTGCTTACTAAGAACATAAGCTTGATCTTTTCTCTGTTTAAGTATCCCATGGCTGTTTTCTCTTTGGTTGAACACTGACAGAGCTCTCTTTTCTTTCCCTGTAATGATCACAATGTGCAAGCCTTTGTGGTTGTGTCCACATTCTTGAAGGCATCTGAAGCCTTTGTGAAATTCTGTCTTCATGCTGTGCATCCGCAGTTCTGTTAGATTTGGTCAGCAAATTCTTTATTTAACCTAAGTCGACAGTAACTACATCCACAATGCTGAAGTCAAAGGTAGAGATGCCACTGAAGACTCTCACCATATGCTTGCGATCCAACACAGGGCTCATTCAATCCCATACCCTTTTCTCTTTAACCACTAGTAGACCAAATCAACACATCACGTTTCTAATGTTTTTCCAAGTCTCCAAACAAATGTTCAAGTTATTTTTAAAAAGAAAATATTCAATGAAAAAAGACTTTCTAAAAAGGTATCATCTATTGGTTTTTAAAGAATAAATGGATATTTAAAAAAAAAAATGAGCATCTCATGCTTGGCCAGAAAGTAACATATGTGCCCTATGATTTCTGTTTTAACAGGCCTGTTTCAAAACAAGGAACCCCAAAAACATTGGGGAATTTATGCAGAGGATTTGGACTTGATTGAGACATGAGTGGGTGTAGCATGTTAAGGTCAGGGTATGTACAGACACAGTTTAGGAGAATTGAGCTTTGAAAAAAAAGGTTTCTATGTCAGCTGGCAGTTACGTGAGCTGGAACACAGTATAAATAAACATGCACCTCTTGTTACTTATGCACAGAGCAAGAAGGAATGAGGAGGCCATACGGTGCAGAGACCCTGTAACACCATAGAAGGATTGAAACCGATAAACAATAACAATATTTTTCTTTCAATATAAGCTAGCTGCTTTGTAGTACACACACATCAGGGTTGTCAGCAGAAGCTCCTTAAAGGTATGTTGATGACACTTTTCCTTCATTTTAAAATGTATGAGATGTACTTGGAAAAGTTAAGGGGGTGCTCAACCAATGCCTTTAGTGTGATACAAATCATGTTCATTTAGTCTATTGTTTATATCTCTGCAACCATCTGAAGTCCATGCATTGGTCTGAATGGCAAATGGAATGATACATTAAAGATGGATTAAATTATGGAGAACAAAGACATAGTAACCATGCTTTTCAGTTGCTAGGGTGAGTAACCATGGCAATTGGAAGATGGGCTTAATGTAAGGCTTTATCACTCTCCCAAAATTCCATCCTCTTGACTTATTACAATTACATAAGTGGCTGACTTCCCCAGTAGGAAAGGAATGGGTTACATATGTATAATATCTTCTTATTGTGCATAGTTTCGAATGAAAGGGAAATCTACAGAATATCATTTCATTAGTGATGGAAACATATGCTCTTATTATATAGTGTCGTCATTTTGGCTTCTGTTCAATGTCCATCAAAATATTGCAATCCCATAAGTCTAATATTATAGTCCATTTCACATGAATTTATTAGCCTTAATTCAATGTCCATTATTAAGTGTAAGTGTATCATAGGGGATAAGTGATATTAGTGAGAGATGCAGTAGGGTACCTGGGTTTTTTGGGTTGCAGAAATCAGTGCTTGTACTTGGAGACTCCACTGGCAATATTAAAAAATCTTCAGAAAAAGAAGTGTTACAATGCATTTAAAGATATCCACAATGTTGCATCAACATAATATACATCTACCTGTATATCAACATACTCATCTAATTGTAGATAAATATGGCCAGGATGTAGTTGTTATTAAGTCAATGCTGCCAAATTTAATCTATTCTGTTGATCCACTGCATTTCCAATTTGTGTAGCATAAATAGTCTGTTACCCCCTTGCCTAGCGACATCAACAGAATCAGTGATGGGCGAATTTGCGCAGTTTCGCTTCGCCGAAAAATTTGCGAATTTCACGCGAAATGGTGAAAAATTTGCGAAATCGCGCCGGCGTCTTGTTTTTGACGCCGGCGCCCGTTTTTGGCGCCGGCGTCCGTTGTTTCACAAAAAAAATTTTGACGCCGGCGAATTCTTGCCGCAAATTTTCGCGGGCGTTTCGCAAATTTATTCGCTGGCGGCGAATCTCGCAAATTCGCCGCGAATTCGCGCCTGGCGAATAAATTCGCCCATCACTAAACAGAATCAATAACCTGAAACTTCAGCTGACTTACAGAGTGGCCTCCCTGTTTGAAGTGTGAGGGTTCTGGTAATGTGGTTTGCCTTATCTGATGGATTTATGTTTGGAGATGTTTTGTGTTGTCTCACCAATATAAATCAAGCTGCATGGACATTTCAATAAATAAATCACGAATGATGATCCACACGTATAGTATTTCTCAGGGTCGGACTGGGCTGGCACTAGGATAGAACCTGGTGGGCCCCCTGCCGGGCCCAAATCGAGTTTCTGCCCCAATACATAGGGGCACATTTACTTAGCTCGAGTGAAGGATTCGAATGAAAAAAACTTTGTATTTCGAAGTGTTTTTTTGGCTACTTCGACCATCGAATTGGCTACTTTGACCTTTGAACGATTCAAACTAAAAATTGTTCGACCATTCGATAGTCGAAGTACTGTCTCTTTAAAAAAAACTTCGACCCCCTACTTCTAAAACCTACCGAACATCAATGTTAGCCTATGGGGAAGGTCTGGTCATAGAAAAATCGTTAGATCGATGGATTAAAATCCTTCGAATCTTTCGATTCGAAGGATTTAATCGTTGGATCGAACAATTTTTTGATCGATCGAACGAATTGCGGTAAATCCTTCGACTTCGGTATTCGAAGTCGAAGGATTTAACTTCGACATTCGAATATCGAGGGTTTATTAACCCTCGATATTCGACCCTATGTAAATGTGCCCCATACTGTTCTAGTACCTAAAAAGGTTTTTAGCAGGTAGAGGACTCCAACTCTGTGGGGGTTATTTACTAAGCTCCGAATACCCGAAATTCCCAGAAATCTGAAAAATTTGTGATTTTTTAAATAAAATCGGACTTTATTTGGAATTTATTAAACCCCGAGGGCTGAAAAGCACGAATATAAAAATACAGCATCTCAAACCTGTCTAGGTTGCATAAAAGTCAATGGGAACAGTCCCATTTATTTTTGGTTGTGTCGGGGGGTTTTGGCAATTTCACAATGTTTTCGGAGCTTTCGGGTGAAAACTCGGAAAAATTCGGATGATTTTGTGGAAAATTCACGAAAAAATCTTGAAAATCTGAGCTTTTCCTGCAAAGGTGATTTTCAGGGAAAATGTAATAATAAATAAGCATTAAAAACCCGAGCGGGTTATATCGGAGTTTGTAGCAGTATTTAGATAAATTCGGACCTTGATAAATAACCCCCTGTGTGTACATCTATCTCAACATGAAAGGAGCACAAGTTACATGGTATGGGACTGGGCACAAAAAAGGAAATAGCTGCACCTTGTTGTATATTATAGAGGTAGGGTAAGATAGAGGAGGGTAACCTTGTCTAAACAAATGTATGTAAAGAGATTGTTTAAAGAGTGAATATTAAATTTAATATTTTCTTTTACGGAGATGGGGAGATATGTCCTGTGGTTTGTCTTCTTCGCTGGATCTCTTGCACAAGAGGGTGAGTGGATGATAGTAGTTAATGAGTATATAATCAGTAAGAACCCATTTTCCCTTCTTTCAAGCCTTGCAATTTTTTTAAATTTATATTTTGACATCACCTCAAAAATGTTGATTGCTGAGGTTGGTTGTTGGGTTTAATAATAAAGCAATGTGTCTTGCCGGCCTTAAATATATTGTGCTTGTAGCTGCTCTTGCTTTCATCATATACTTCAGCAGCGTTGAGGATATCTACTAACCAAGATTAATTTTTAGGGTTACAGCCTCTTCATTCAAATGGTAAACAACTGCAGCTTTTCAGTATTTGCCCACATAATATATATATATATATATATATATATATATATATATATATATATATATATATATATATATATATATATATATATATAATAAAAATGTATTGGGGACATAGAAGCTCTACTGATTTTATCCTAGCATTCTACTTTCCCTTGAGTATATTTGTTGTTGTAGGCTGGATTGGCATTGCCTCTGATGCATTGAAGCTCATGATTTTCTCTGCGTTAGTAAATCAAGTGAAATTACAGCTTCCACAGTCTTTGACTCATGTAGACAAGAAAAAAAACATGGTCACTTGTTATCTGTGCAATTCATGGATATTTTCCTTCCTATAATATTCCCATTTGATTCAAAGAGTCAATGAAATAAAATGTTTTGATAACCAGGTGCAGTCCACATATGTGTGTGTAGTAACATACCTTTCTCCTCTTCTCCCCTTGACTCTCTTCATTCTAGATTTAGGAGGAAAAGTCTTTCTTTTTCCCAAGGCCACAGATACAGCCCATGTGATTTTAAAGCCAATGATAAAAAAGCCAATAGAGAGTTTCACTGTTTGCCTGGACTCCTACACCGAATTGACTCGAGAACATTCCCTTTTCTCTTTGTCCGTTCCTGGAAAGGATAATGCTCTTCTTATCTACCCAATTCCACCAAAAACATGTCGGTTCATGCTAAACCAAGAATTTGTAGATCTCAGAGTCCACCCCGAGGTTTTTGACTGGAAACATACCTGTGTAAACTGGGAATCTGCGACTGGAGTGATTCAGCTGTGGATCAATGGAAAACTGTATCCCAGAACTGTTTTAAAGAAAGGGCCACTGATTGATACTCAGGCCAGAATTATCCTGGGACAGGAACAAGATTCATATGGTGGTGGCTTTGACATCAGTCAGTCTTTTATGGGTGAGATAAGTAATGTACACATGTGGGATTATGTACTGACCCAGGAAGAAATACAGAAGGCTTTGGCTGGAAAAAAGGATATGAATGGCAACATCATTAACTGGAGATCATTGCAGTATGAGATTAAAGGAGATGTGTCTGTCCATCCTAAACTACAATGCAGATCTCTGGATAATAATTATAACTTGCAATCTTCATGCTATGAAAATTAATACAGTATGTTGCATGATAAAGTCACTTGTCACTATTCTATACTGGTTTTATTCTGATCTATTCAGGATCTAAATGCTTTATACCTGTAAGCGCTCATAATCAGATCATTCTATTCATTGTGATCCGGGATACTTCTAATATAAACCACAAAATGTGTTGATTTCTAGAAGTGTCCCTGATTGTTCTCATGTTATAGTCACCTTGCTATCAATGTATTGTGCCAAGGTTTTGCAAGTTCTGATAATAGCCCGTGTGTTTATGTGCTCTACAGGCTTTATTTTAGTTTATTGAAGGAAGCAGGAAGTCTATTGAGCCTTAAATGTCTGATAATTGACAGTAATAGTAACTCTGTGCCCCATTTCTGGGGCTTCATAATGCTACATGAAGACAAGGAGAAGATAAACAGATAGTGATGTGTTACAGTACTTTTACAGGGTGGGATGCATTTTTTTGAAACTGTTTATGGTTATTAATTGGAAACCCAAACTGAAGAAACAGTCTTTGTGGATTGGTGAATGTCTATTGACTCCAGGCTGGGAGTTTAACACTCATTAAACACTTTATGAAACAAAACCTGTTAATGTGATCACCTTCATTTTTGGGATATTTCATCTGTGACCTGTTCTCGAAAGAAACATTACCATGGATATTGAGGTGGACATGTTCTCCTATTACTATGTTAGCACACTGTGGGATAAAGCTTGATCCCTGAGTAGTTCTACAACAGCTGTAGTCATTTAGTTTGCTGGAAAAGCTTATTGGATCTGTAATGAAACTTTATCCTATGACTGAATGAGAATGGAATGGCCCTGCAAGCCTCATAAGTGCCAACTGGTTCAATAACCCATTTTATGAAGTTATCAAGTTGGCATAATGATTGTTGTAACTTGATTTTCTAGTTTGTAATAAGCTAATTTGCCCAAGTTATCCTTTGTATGCTTTTAGCAAATAAAGAAGCCCATATTATTTATGGTTCCTGGTTTTCTGTAATATGAGAGTTCAATGGCCCCATATTTGTTTATGTAACCTTTTCCTCTCGGAATGTGATATCTCCTTGGGTCTGTTGTGCAAGAGCTATTCTGGGGCAAGCGTACATAGATACAGCTCTTGTGTAAGAGAAGTGAAGAGGAAAGGCCAGGAAGGGAGGATAGACTGATAAACAAACTGCACTATGTAAGAGAAATATATGAAAATATGAAAGTATCACATAGACATTAAACAGGATTCCGTATGGCATAATCAGTCATTAAATGTGCTACTGCATTCATCTACTGGTAACACTAACATGGGCAATAATCCACTTATTTAACTTCACTGCTCACTGTCTATATAAATCCATTGGTTTTTTTTTCTCTTTGTTTTTTGTCAAATTGGAATATTTATGTTTAAAAGAAAGTGTTTGCTATTAATGCCTAAACAGGTGTCACACAGCGGGAACAAGTATCGTTTGTAGCAATATTCTTACATATAGTACGTTTTGCATTCAGAAGATAAAATGAAAGCCTTTTTAGAGAATAAAATACTAAAGTGAAAAACTAAGGGGTCATTAGCGAAGCCTAAGGCAGAGGGCAAAGTGCAAAAATAAGAAGCAATCTGTCATTTTTTTTTTTTGCAATATCCACACTGCTTTAGGCTTTTTGATAATTTCCGCAGGTAATTGTTCTCTGTTTTGAATGGCTTACCCTTTGAATACCTGGCTCTGTCTGATAGCAATGTATTGATGAAGGGTGGGCACGGGAGTTGAATACAGACATGCAAGTTAGAGAGCACCAGAAGGAACTTGGACTTCACTAAGGACAGGGTGTGCCTGCACCCCTTGGACTGAAATCCCATCATAATGAGTAAAGCACAGCTTTCCCAGGTTACAAGTGTTCATTGGATGAGCACTATGGGACAAGCTCTTGCACCCCTTAGAGCTCTACCACTTTCCCCAAAGAATAAAAAATGTATCCCTTATGTGTTTTATACCAAATCTGGTGTAAACGTTGTGCCAAATAAATGACTTGCACTCTACATATGTGCCTTTTGCCAAAACGTATACAATAATTCTCACCACCGCACACCTGTTGGTTTACTTCTCTGCTTCCAGTGGTGCTGGTTCTCCGTGGACCAGGCAAGGTCCCTTATGCAAGAATACAGGAAAATACGGATCCGCACACACTTTATCATCAAGCAGATTGGGATTGCCCCAAGTTTATTGTGCCACCAACAAGATCAACGTTTCGGGGGGGGTTACCCACCCTTCATCAGGATAATTACATGTGCAAAAAAACACCTTTTAAACACAAAGCCCCTCCTTGTTTACCCAGAATACCACAGTTTGGTGTGTAATTAACCCTTTAGTGTCCATTTATCTTTTGAGTCCATTTTTAACAAAGGTTTCTTTTTTGAAGTGTTCAGTCCATGAGGGAAAAAAAACATACTGTTGCGTTACATATCAATGTGAAACAACATAATTACCAAAAGACAATATTAAGTGCATCAAAGACATTTAGTATATCAAATACACTACTCACTGCCAGTGGGGTCATAATTTTAATCTTACTTTTCTATGTCTTCCCACCAGCTTTTCTTATCTGAGAAAAAAACAAATATACAATCAGTAAAATATTCAAAGAAAACATGTGAGACTAAAATTTTCATTTAAACCTTTTGGCCACAAGGTTTTTAGTTTCCAGATCCAAAAGGATTCACGTCTTAATAAAGACATTTTTTCATTACCTGCATCATTCCTAACCACCTCCAGAATCTGCCATCTCAGTTGTGAGACATTGTGGCCCTGTTCAAAGAAATGTTTGGCCAATAAGGTTTCTTTTTTGAATTTCTCTTTCTCTTTTTTGTGGGCCATCATACTTTCCTCCTTGGTTTCGGGTTTATAATTACGTATAACACTTTTATGTTCGTTGAGCCTAATCCTAACTGCCCTGGATGTCTGGCCAACATAGCCAAAACCACACGGACATTTTAGCAAATAAATAACTGCCTCCGTCTCACAAGTTGCAAAATGTCTTAGCTTAATATCATACCCTTGGCTGGGATGTTTACATATCTCTCCTCTGATTACTCCGTTGCAATGCCCACAATTATGACATGGGAAAGTACCAGTTCTGTTGTATTTCACTTTGTGGATTTGTTTTTTCCTAAAATCAGTCCTAGTGATACCATTAGAGATGTTTTTGCCTTTTTTATAACAGAACAAAGGTTTATCCACAAATAGTCTCCCAAAAGTTTTATCATTTTGTAAAATTGGCCAATGTTTTAGTATAATTCTCCTAACCAAGGCAGAATGGGGACCATATGTTGTTACACACATCAGATTTTGTTTTTTTATTGCTTTCCTTTTTTCTATAAGCAAATCCTTCCTCTCGATTTTTAATACTTCCTCGTTGGTTTTTTGCAATTCCCTCCTGTCATAACCCCTTTCGCTAAATTTTTCAATCAGTTCCTCAGCTTGGTTTGTATATAATTCATCTGAAAAAATGTCTTTATTAAGACGTGAATCCTTTTGGATCTGGAAACTAAAAACCTTGTGGCCAAAAGGTTTAAATGAAAATTTTAGTCTCACATGTTTTCTTTGAATATTTTACTGATTGTATATTTGTTTTTTTCTCAGATAAGAAAAGCTGGTGGGAAGACATAGAAAAGTAAGATTAAAATTATGACCCCACTGGCAGTGAGTAGTGTATTTGATATACTAAATGTCTTTGATGCACTTAATATTGTCTTTTGGTAATTATGTTGTTTCACATTGATATGTAACGCAACAGTATGTTTTTTTTCCCTCATGGACTGAACACTTCAAAAAAGAAACCTTTGTTAAAAATGGACTCAAAAGATAAATGGACACTAAAGGGTTAATTACACACCAAACTGTGGTATTCTGGGTAAACAAGGAGGGGCTTTGTGTTTAAAAGGTGTTTTTTTGCACATGTAATTATCCTGATGAAGGGTGGGTAACCCCCCCCGAAACGTTGATCTTGTTGGTGGCACAATAAACTTGGGGCAATCACAATCTGCTTGATGATAAAGTGTGTGCGGATCCGTATTTTCCTGTAACCTTTTGCCAAAACACCAGTTACTTTGGCTTTTCTGGTTTCCTTCTGCATGTTGCACCTACAACCACAACTGACTTGCACCTAAACATTCTAATCCTCATGAGCATTGTCATCCCAGTACATATCAGCATTCGCACCCCCTCATCCATTGTGCCAGTTGATTATATATATTATTAAAAAGTATTTACTGTGGGAGACCTGGACCTACTGCAGGGTCAATGGTAGGTGCAGCTCCAAAGCTTTCAAGCATTAAAAGATATAATATTCATCAGAAGAGGCAGTATGGATGTATTGGCAGCCATAAGAAAGTGCAGGAGTGAGTTTGGACACAAGTATCAGTATATGCTCTACATTGCATCCATTTTAGAGTATCTGCACTTGCAGGTGTGTTCATAAATGACCACTATGATTGCCAATGCTTCCATCCTTCCTCCCTTTGCAACCATTGCTCTAAATAATCCTAGGCAAAACTTGCATCACCTTGCTCTTGCACTCTGCCAATGCATCCACCCTGTCTCCAATGAGTAGTGAAAAAGATGGTGAAAAGCCATATGCAGCCACATTCAACGCATTCAACGTGGCAGTAGAGTTGCTCCAAGGTTCCCACAGTAGGTTTTGTCAATAGGTGCCCCAGACTTGCATTCAGTGATCAAATACAAATGCTGTTTTGAAAATGCACTATGGAAGGTATGCATCGGGTGCATTATGGAGAAAAGACATAGCAATTTGGGTCCACACTTTACACAATGCATTTTCGTTCAAAAGCAACTCACCCTGTAGACTACTCAAAGCACTACTACTCAAATACAACAAGAGGAGTTCTTCATTTCAATAAGCGACCGGTGATTGCCTTTTGCTGATGCACCGTATCTTCATCGAATTCCTCGGAATCCTGGGGAAAGAGAGGGATTTTCCATCCTGCCTTGTTTCCACTTCATTTAATCAATCAGTTCCATTGGTAGTTGTGAGACAAAAATACAGGGGGGAGACTGAGGAGACTGTAGAATAGATGGGGAGGGAATATCAGGGTAGTAATTGTTTCCCCTAGAGAAGCGAAAGAAGTGAATAAAGTAATAGTTTGCTGAGAGTAAGGGACAAGAAAATTGAAGGAAACCCATATCCCAGTTCTTTCATCTCCCCACTAGTTTCTCAAAACTATTAGGCTATGCTATATTAGTGTTTTGAAACAGGGTAGAATTAATGGTTTAATTGGCCCATAATTATCTGTTCTCTTAGCTGAGACTCAACACCACTGTATTAGGTGCTGCCCCTCTTGGGATCTGAGATAGTCTTCTCCTTCACCCACTCCAACTCTGGGATACCTACATCTGGGCAGTTGGAGGAAACTAACAGCTGCTCTTCTACCTGATACAGACACAGGCTTCCCATTTGGTATTAAAGTATGGCACCCACTGTCCACTGTAACTTTGTTTGTACAGAACTGCAATACCCATTAGTCCAGACCATTTATACTACATGACCTATTTGCCTTGCTTTCATAAATGTTTAGTGTGTAGATCAGGGCAAGCCCTGCGAGGCTATTGAAATGGGTTTTGCTTATACTTGGTTGGAAGAAGCTGTTGTGCTGAGTGAATAGGAGCTATATAAGATGTCATATTATACATTATGTAGTTTTAGGAATGCAGGGAATAACTGGAGGGTTACAGAAGATCACTACACTATCCCTATTCTGTGACTCCCTATGCCCACCTCATTTGAAGCTGACCAATACAATCATAAGTATCAATCTCCGGGGAACTGATTCCAGATGAATTATGACCACGTCCATTATAACCAGACAACACCCTCTTATGCTCTCCCCATCTTTATTTCCTTCTCCATGCTGGTGTTATAAAAATGATCCAGGATGGGTGACAGGTATGTAGAAGAAGACGTCAAGAGGCAGAATGTAGATTACATCTGTTTCACATCTTCAGATGGCCCATGGCATATGTAACTTTCTGGTCTCTGCTAATTGAAAAGTTGCAGCAAATTACAGTATGCTGAATATGGATAGCACAAAGATTGACCATACGTACTGTACAAGGGCTGATTGGGCAGGGGTCAAAATCCATTTGGTTAAGAATGCCATTGAGTCATTGATGCAGTCCTCACCCATTTGGATCTTCATAGGGACCTGTTATGATTTGATCATTGGTCTGGTGGCCAGGTGATCGGACCCAGTCAGGGAAAGGTAGATTTGTTTGGCTCTCTCACTAAACAGTGCTTCACCAACTTTAGAAATGCTTTCATCCTATAAGTTTGCAGATAAAATATTAAAATCTACATGAGGTTTTATTTTGGTTTCATAAGGCTAATTGAATTATGATTTTTGACCTTCTCTCGTTCATCTTCTAATCTGTCACCAGCACTTGGGTTGCTTGGATCAGCAAAAAACAATTGCAAAGACTATTTACACATTCTTAGCACATCGCCGGCTTTCAGTTCTTCTAAGAAACTCGACACAAATACCACGGCAACTTTATTTTGACTGATTCAGCACATTGTGGTGAGAATTTCCTGCCATTCCGCTTACAGTGCCATTTCTCTCATCTTATTGCAACATTTCACACACAACCTATACATGCGTCATGGTCTTCCATTTATTACTTATATTGAAGGAAACCTGCATTCTTTCAAAAAGTATTTTGTTTTTATTTTAACAGGAATGTGCAACCCTCAGTCTGTTCCAGCTGCTCCCACAATTCCAACCTGCTTTCTAATATAACTAAATGAATGATCCAAGTGAAGGAGAAAAAGACATTTTAGATTGTATACCTTGGTTCCACAAACAATGTAATTCCAATTTACACTTAAAATGCTCCTGAGTAGTGATGAACGAATCTGTCCCATTTCCCAAATTTGGGAAATTGTGAAAAAATCATGAATTTTTGCAAAACGCATTGAAGTCAATGGGCGTTTTTTCTTATGGCGACATTTTTTCTCCAGTGGTAACATAGTAACATAGTAAGTTAGGTTGAAAATAGACACACGTCCATCAAGTTCAACCTTAAGGGGCAAATTCACTAAAGGGCGAAGTGACTAACGCTGGCGAAAATTAGCCAGCGTGAAGTCATTTCCCAACTTCACAAATTTACTATCAGTCACCCTGGCGAAAATTCACCAGCGATGATGATAACCTAGCGCAACTTCACGACCTAACGCTGGCGAAGTTGCACTCTGGCGAAAGGGTCGAAAATACGCAAAT
Source organism: Xenopus laevis (assembly GCF_017654675.1). Taxonomy (NCBI): domain Eukaryota; kingdom Metazoa; phylum Chordata; class Amphibia; order Anura; family Pipidae; genus Xenopus; species Xenopus laevis. Next base: position 117,317,191 of record NC_054385.1, on the reverse strand, counting down.
TTACTAACATTGGTCTTTTTCTGAACGTGACCTCCTTCGCCAGAGTTTATTCGCCAGGTTAGAGCAGGCAAAGTGCAATTGAGTAGATAGGAGTTTTAAAAAAGTTTTAAAAAAGTCCCAAAATAGTTTAAATTCCCAAAAAACGCTGGCGTCTTTTCCTTTTTTAAGGGTGATAGGCTGAAAAAAATCATACATTTTTTTGGGGGGCACCCTCCTTCCCCCCTACATTTCCTAACATATGGCACCTAAACTATACAATGGGCACATGTATAGGGCAAAATAACAACTCTATTTTATTTTATGAAGCTTTCCCAGGCTTGTGTAGTGTAATGTATTTGCTGCTACATATACGTCCATTGTACTTACCTTGGCGCCGTATTCAAACGAGGCATCTCTAGCGTAAATTCGCTTTGCTTGATGAATTAATGCTAGCGCAACTTCGCTACCATTCGCCTCCCTGAGCTCAAATTCGCATTTTAGTGAATTTGCGTAGTGCTGGTGAAAATATGCCCGGCGAAGCTGTCGCTGGCGAAACTTCGTATCTTAGTGAATTTGCCCCTAAGTCTTTATAGAACCTGCCTATCTGCCAGTTGATCCAGAGGAAGGCAAAAACCCCATCTGAAGCCTTTCCAATTTTCTTCAGAGGAGAAAAAAATTACTTCCTGGCTCCAAGATGGCAATCGGACTAGTCCCTGGAAAAGTCTGTAGCAGGCACTAAAATAAAGGTAATCTTCCATCAAACAGTAGAAATCAAGTGGAAAAGATTTATTGTGTCCTCTACCTTACGCGTTTCATGTTATAAACACTTAAAGGAGAAGGAAAGCTACAGAGGCATTTTATTGCCAATAGATTAGCTGCAATAGTGCAAGCTAGAATGCTATATTTATTCTGTAGAATGTTTTACCATACCTGAGTAAACAGCTCTAGAAACTCTCTGTTTGTTTAGAATAGGAGCTGCAGTATTAATGTGGTGTGACATCACTTCCTGCCTGAGTCTCTCCCTGCTCTGGGCTCAGATTACAGTAGAGAAGGGAGGGGTGGGGGGAGAGGAGCAAACTGAGCATGCTCTTGCCCAGGGCAATGAGGTTTAAGCTGAAGGCAGGAAGTCTGATACAGAAGCCCATGAGTACACAATAGAAGGAAAGAAATGCAGTATTTCTTTTGACAGGGGACTCAGAGCAACATTACTTTGGGGGTTTACTGGTATATTTAGATGGACCTTTCTGATAAGGCTTACTTAGTTTTAACCTTTCCTTCTCCTTTAATCATAGGCTAGTCCCTGGATCAACTTGTACTATGAGCTATCTCCCATAACCCTGTATTCTCTCACTTGCTAAACACCATCCAACCCCTTCTTAAATCTATCTAATGTATCAGCCTGTACCACTGATTCAGGGAGACAATTCCACATCTTCACAGCTCTCATTGTAAAAAAAACCCTTCTAAATATTTAGGCGGAACCTCTTTTCTTCTAATCGGAATGGGTGACCTTGTGTCAGGTGGAAAGACCTACTAGTAAATAAAGTATTAGAGAGGTTATTATATGATCCCCTTATATATTTATACATAGTTATCATATCTCCCCTTAAGCGCCTCTTCTTCAGCGTGAACATCCCCAACTTGGCCAGTCTCTCAATGTGCGTTTTTTCTTATGGTGACTTTTTTCTCCAGAAGCATTAAAGTCAATGGACGAAATTCCGGAATTTCCTGCGAATCAATGGCTGGCGAATTAATTTGTTCATCACTACTCCTCAGAGCAACATCTGTCAGTTAAAGTGGAGTTTAAGCTGCAGGATGGGTTGGGGCACCAATGTATTACCCATCTTAACAGAGACTTTCACTTCTCCCAGACCAGTGTGACTGACAGATCCTGTGCTCCTGGGATCAAACAGTTATTGAGTTGAGATGTCTGACTTGAGGATTGCCACAGGTATCTCCACTTTGTTTTGGAGCACAGATACCTGCAGTTACCCATGAATACAGCACTGTCTGCCTCTGTTGCCCCTACTACTGTTCTAATTTGTACATTACTTAGCTGCCTCCACACAAAATAGCACAGCCATTCCCCCAGCCAGAATTCATTTCAAATACCAATGTTTAGAATATTGCAAAGAAATTAAGCTAGATATCATATTGCCTTTGTGCCAGTATGAGTTAAATATCAAATGCCCAAATGCCGTTTGGACATATTATTGTTATTTATCATTGGCAGCTCTTTGTTAGTCTGGGTGAACTGTCAAGAAGCAGTTGTTTGTTTCATCACCAGAATGTGAGAATAACTGCCCCAGCTCCCAGGGCTGCCTGTTCTCTATATAAATGCTCAGAGAAGGCAAGGATAGGAGCCATCAAGCACAGTCTGATCCATTGTGCAACAGAAGGAAAGGTAATGAACTTAACTTTATCGGTTCTGTAATGGATTTCAGCTCAGATGAATAATGAGAGAGGGACATTCAATAAGCAGTAGACTAATGTATATCTATATAATCTTATGTAAAAATATATTACAAACATATGTTTTATATATTATGAAATAATTTGGACATCCCATGAACTGGACATGTTCTCTAACCCCTATATTTGCACAAGGGGTAAGAAGAAATTATGTATAGGTGCAGCAAGCAAAGGGAACCCTGTGCTTTGCATTGGCTGAAAGCATGCATTAAAGAAGAACTAAACCCTTTAACTGAATATGGTTGAAAATGCCATATTTTATTTACTGAACTTTTTGCACCAGCCTAAAGTTTCAGCTTGTCAATAGCAGCAATGATCCAGGACTTCAAACTTGTCACAGGGGGTCACCATCTTGGAAAGTGTCTGTGACACTCACATGCTCAGTGGCCTCTGAGCAGCTGTTGAGAAGCTAAGCTTAGGGGTCGTCACTAATTATCCAGCAGAAAATGAGCTTCCCCTGTAATATAAGCTGATGCTACAGGTTTGCTGATTATTAAATTCTGATGCTAATTGCACTGGTTTCTGTGCTGCCATGTAGTAATTATCTGTATTAATTACTAATCAGCTTGTTTACTGTATCTTGTTTACCTAAGCTCAGTAAGTGACAGCAGCACAGAGCATGTGCAGTGAATCAGCAGAAAAGAAGATAGGGAGCTACTGGGGCATCTTTGGAGACACAGATCTTTACTGCTAAAGGGCTGTGGTTGCCTTGGGCTGGTACAGAAGCCCTAATCATAATGTATAACTTTTCTAGTCTACTTCTTTGATTAGGGTTTAGTTCTCCTTTAAGTAGAGGGTCATGCATAATTTATGGCAGCTTAGAAGCCAGTGCCAGAGCATCTAGCATTCATACAACATGGTGGTTGGCAGAACTGTGCCCACAGCTCACTAGTCACCACTTCCATGATGTTACCGCCCCCCCCTTCCAGTGTCCACCTCCATCAGCTTATTTTATTATTAGCTGATCTTCCTTCCTTAAATGGGGACATAATTACAATGTAATTAACTGAGTTGGTCCTAAGCTTCAGTGTTCAACATGCTGCCCACTATGAATGTTTTAGCACAACCTATGTAGGCTCCAATGGGAAATCTCCTCCCTTCTAACTTTTTAAAAGGAAACATGATTGTGCTTTAATCTTTATTATGTACATAGATTATGCATCTAAAAGAGATATAAGGTAATTAAAATGATTTGTCTTGTCTAGCAATATGAAAATATACACCCTGTGGATTGTGTTCTTCGCTGGATCCCTGGCACAAGAAGGTATGGAACAAAATCATATATAGTATCTTCTGCGTATAATAATAGCCTAGAATTGTAGGCCTCAGGGTACCATACATAAACCTTAGGAGACACCCCTTGGGTTTTATAGGTGCTTGTGATGAGATTAGCCTATTGAAGGACTGTCATATTTCTCCATTGCGTACTTGATAAAAACAAATATATTCATAATATATTTCAGAGATATAGTAACACAAAAAAGGTCTCAAGGTTTAACTCACCGAGTATAGGAGCAGGTTCAGGTGCACTGCCCTGAACCTTCAGCTTAGGGAGAGGATCCAAACCATATGTATGATTGAGCAAGCACTCAAGGACCAATCCTCCACACAGACGTATAGATAAAGCCAACATTTTATTTGGTATTCATGGCATAGCCTTATGTGTTTCATATCTCCAAAGACACCAAGCACCAATGGGCACCCAGAGTTAATTAGTAATTACCAATTGGAAATTGCCAACAAAAAGTTTTGTTTGTTTTATTGTCCTCTTTTTGAGAGTACCAATATGGAATCTAGGGCTCAGGGTAATGATGTTATATGCATGATTTCTACTATTGGCAGTTTTCAATCTGTTATCCAATTGGTAATTACTAATTAACTCTGGTTGCCCATCGGTGCTTGCTCCTTTAAATATGCTGCATGGTGTTTGTATGTTTAGCCTATGATTAAGTCTCTGTGGAGAAACGAAACGCATAAGACTATGCCATGAATAGCAAATAAAATATTGGCTTTATCTATACGTCTGTGGGGAGGATTGGTCCTTGAGTGCCTGCTCAATCATTTACTGTATATGTTTCTGAGATATATTGATACTATGCTTGGACACTATGTGAAGTACCTTCTTTGCCCATGTTTGTTTCTGAAGAACAATGGTGCCTCAAGAATTCAACCTAGAGACCCTTTACCTCAACTATTCTTTGAGGACCATTGTGCATATAACAGTGCTTTACCTTGAGAGCAGCAGTTAAAAGACCCCTATATCACAGTCCTCCATGAGTGAATTTGCCTGTTGACATTAGCTAGTGGGCCTTACTCCATGAGGACAAAATGTTTACAGATTGATGGACTCTTTAAATGCTGCTGGAACATCAGTCTGATACTGATGTCACTGTTAAAGGGCGTGTAAAGGAAAACAAATAAAATCCCATTTTACTTTCTTTAATGCAAAATAAAACTATTTCCAATATACTTTAATTAAAAAATGTGTACCATTTTAATAAGAAACCTGACTGTATGCAGTGAAATTCTCCCTTCATTTATTTGCTCTGAATGCTGTGGATAGGAACTGTCAGATGGTCCCTAACTGCTCTGCAGGAAAACAATCATACTTATGACCAGCAGAGGGAGCCCTTCCACCTTACTTCCGAGCCGCGCAGAACTCAAGCAGCTTTGTTTGTTTCCCTGTAGAGCAGTTGGTGACTGTGTAGAGATTTGTATTGGATTTAATTTTTGCCTTTACATCCCCTTTACTGTTTCCAACTCCAGCTGCAGGGACAAAGATCATGGAGCCAGATTTAAACAGATAAACTGGGATTCTATTTGGAGGATTATTTTGCTGCAGCCACTGGTTCTGCAGAGTTGGAGAAAGTTTGTATTAAACAATACAAAAACTATAAAATCCACATTAGATTACATGACAGCATGTGCACAGTCTTGGTCTTGCAAAGATGTTTAACAAAGTTACAAGATGGTGACCCCCTGTGGCCAACTTTGAAAGCATAAATCATTTGTTTGATTAGGCTTGTGCTGCAGTAAGTTCATGTTTATGTTTGGTATATAAAATACAGTCTATTTTAGACTTTACTTCCCCTTTAAGGAAAGGTGGTTGTGCAGTAGGTATCCACAGTTAAGGTGCCCACACACAGACACAAAATAACATAAAACAAAGTTTTATACAATTATCTGTACATGTATGGTGGCCTGCAGATTCCAACCAAGTTCTATGTATATCAGTCAGTTCGGGGATATAGCATGTATGAATATACCATCTGCCAATGCACTCTGACAGCCAATGCATAGTGAGCCAGCAGATGAGGACATAAAATTGCATATTATTATTATTATGAATAAATATTTTAACATTTTGGCGCATCTTTCCTAGATTTGGACAACAAAGTTCTAGTTTTTCCCAAAGAGTCTTCCACCTCGTATGTGATTTTGAAGCCGGCAGTGATAAAGACCCTCGATAAACTTTCAGTCTGTGTCCGATCATTCACAGACCTTTCAAGGTCTTATCCAATCTTTTCAGTGTCCAGTCAAGGAAAACAAAAAGCCCTCATTGTTGTTATAACGCCAAGCAATACCTACAACATTCATGTATTCCAGGAAACCAACATTATAAATACAGACGCCAGTGGCCTTGACTGGAGGCACAGCTGTGTGACTTGGGATTCAACCACTGGGATCCTCCAGCTTTGGGTCAACGGGAAACTTTACCCAAGAACAGTATCAAGAAAAGGAAGTATTTACAGTGAAAAGACAATTATGATCTTGGGCAATGAGCAACACAGCTATGGGGGGACTGGGTTTACAGTATCTGGCTCTTTCAAGGGGGAAATCAGTGATGTGCATGTGTGGGATTTTGTTTTGTCACCAGACGAGGTACAAAGAGCTTTGTTTAATAACAGGAATCTCAATGGGAACATAATTAACTGGAGATCTCTGAATTACGAGATTATAGGAGAAGTTGTTGTCCAGCCCAAGCTTCAGTGCGGGTCATTGGAGTTAAAGACATATGCTCTTTGTTATGATGAAAAATCTCCAGCCAAGTAAAAAAAGTAAATAAACTGCTAGCACTATGCAATATTAAAGGAAACATTAGTAGAAATACATTCTCGTGCAGTAGCTTAACTAGAGTGCACCAGGCATCCCTGCCAAACAATCTGCAGAGGGGCCCAGCGCACTCTGATCCCCATCCTCCCACCCACTTCCCACCTCCACCCATGTCCCACCTCCTCCCACTTTCCACCTGGACCCTGCCCACTCCCTGGCCGGACCCCACCCAGACTCCGCCCACTCTCGCCCTGTGCCGACACAATCTGCTTCCCTTCCACAGGTAAAAGCACGGCTGTGGAGGGGGGGGGAGTTATTGTTAGGTTTAGAGGAATCAAACACCCTTTTCCCAGGACCCCCCTCTGACTGTGGGGTCTGCTTCCTTTATGGTTACACCACTGTTCTTGTGGTTTTCTAAATTTCAATATGCATTGTACAGGTTCTGACATAATACACCACCAGATTAGGACCACATATATTAGCAGCTCTTGGCCCCACCGGAGTAATAGAAGGGATTAAATCCCATGGGTATTGTTGACTAGTCAGGAAACTGAGATTATAGGTTATAGCAGGGGTGCCCAAAAGGTAGACTGGGATCTATCAGTGGACTTCTAGCTGGTGATCAGTAGATCTGAAGACACTGTCAACAAACAGCTTGTCTTAATTACCCTCCTGTTTCATTCTTTTCATTCAGATATTTTTATGTTAAAGTTACTAGAGATGTCGCGAACTGTTCGCCGGCGAACTTGTTCGCGCGAACATCGGGTGTTCGCGCTCGCCGGAAGTTCGCGAACGTCGCGCGACGTTCGCCATTTTGGGTTCGCCATTGTTGGCGCTTTTTTTTGCCCTCTCACCCCAGACCAGCAGGTACATGGCAGCCAATCAGGAAGCTCTCCCCTGGACCACTCCCCTTCCCTATAAAAACCGAAGCCCTGCAGCGTTTTTTCACTCTGCCTGTGTGTGCTGAAGAGATAGTGTAGGGAGAGAGCTGCTGCCTGTTAGTGATTTCAGGGACAGTTGAAAGTTTGCTGGCTAGTAATCGTTTTGATACTGCTCTGTTATTGGAGGGACAGAAGTCTGCAGGGGTTTGAGGGACATTTAAGCTTAGGTAGCTTTGCTGGCTAGTAATCTACCTTCTACTGCAGTGCTCTGTATGTAGCTGCAGTGGGCAGCTGTCCTGCTTCTGATCTCATCTGCTGACTGCTGCAATAACAGTAGTCCTTGTAAGGACTGCTTTTATTTATTTTTTTGTTGTTTTACTACTACTACTACTACTACTACTATAAGAGCCCAGTGCTATTAGTCTAGCAGTGTTGGGGAGTGGGACTGGTGTGCTAATCTGCTGCTCCTAGTAGTTCAGCAGCACCAACTTTAATTTTTTTTTTTTAATATTCATTTTTTTTTATTTTACTTTTTTTTATTTTACTACCGCTGTAGTAGTGTATAAGTTGACCTTTTAGGCATTATTTGCCCTGTAGGCATTATTTGCACACTGTTTTCTTCAACCCGCCATCTAGCTGTGTGACCTTGTTCACATTCTGTCTAAATATCCATAATATTACCGTCTCCAGAAAAAACACCGGAGTGACTTTTTTCAAGCAGCATTCATATATTTTACGTAATCCGTATCCACCGCTGTAGTAGTGTATACGTTGACCTTGTAGGCATTATTTGCACAGTGTTTTCTTCAACCTAGGTCACAAAAGTGTCGATTACCTGACCTTTATTAAAATGAATGAGGGGTGGATCTCGGAGGGTTACTGCACGCCAACGACGTTGACCTTGTAGGCATTGTTTGCCCAGTTTTTTTGGCCGCAGCCACTGAAGCACAGAGGCCAGAAAAAATATGCCATATAAATGCTGAAAATAGTCATTTTTTGCCATACGTTGACTCAACGTATATGGCAAAAAATGACTATTTTCAGCATTTATATGGCATATTTTTTCTGGCAACTGTGCTTCAGTGGCTGCGTCCAAAAAAACTGGGCAAACAATGTCTACAAGGTCAACGTATGGCGAAAAATGACTATTTTCAGCATTTATATGGCATATTTTTTCTGGCAACTGTGCTTCAGTGGCTGCATCCAAAAAAACTGGGCAAACAATGCCTACAAGGTCAACGTATGGCAGTTGTTTAAAGAGAACAGTAGATTACTAGCCAGCAAAGCTACCTAAGCTAAAATGTCCCTCAAATCCCTGCAGACTTCTGTCCCTCCAATACAGAGCAGTATCAAGCAGATTACTAGCCAGCAAACTTACTATCATCTGTCCCTGAAATCACTAACAGCTCTCCCCCTACACTATCTCTTCCAAGCACACACAGGCAGATTTTTCAGATACATTTTTGCCCTTGATCCCCCTCTGGCATGCCACTGTCCAGGTCGTTGCACCCTTTAAACAACTTTAAAATCATTTTTCTGGCCAGAAATGTCTTTTCTAGATGTTAAAGTTCGCCTTCCCATTGAAGTCTATGGGGTTCGCGAACCGTTCGCGAACCGCTCGCATTTTTGCGCAAGTTCGCGAATATGTTCGCGAACTTTTTTTCCGACGTTCGCTACATCCCTAAAAGTTACATAAGAAATAGTTGTTTGTTAAATATAATAATATACATTTTCCCATAAATTAGTATGTAAGGAATATTTTCAGTGGAACAGGATGCTAACAATGCTTTTATAGATGTAGATTATAGATCATGATGGGACATCATGGGATCACTTAAAATAGACCTTGTATTAGTAAAGTATGGGCTCTCCTGGGTTATAGGGACTAGATAGATTCCCACCTGGGTTCCACTTAAGAGGTGTCATCAGAGGAAACAGGAGAAACTCTGGGTGGAATGCATACACCCCTCTATCATTTATATTTAAGGGAATTCTATGCCAATGGCCTTCACTGTGAGTATGTACTGACTGCTCAATGACTATATTCTGTATTGTTGCTATATTCTCCTATGTGGATTTATTCTAATAAATCAATTCTGGTTAATGTTCAAGAACCGCTGGCATCCATTCTTTGAAAGTATACAGCTTACAATGTATTATACCCTGCCTCCACACTGTTGCGAGGGCTCACCCCCTGAGAATTATAGGAGCAACTATAGGGGTAAAGCTCATAGTTAGGGTAATGGTGCCACTCATTTTACTATAGCTTACAACAGGAAAAATGGCTACGTTTCTAAGCAGCAGGGTAACACTGATGGGTGGATTTTCAACAAGGTTAGGGGAGGCTAAGCCCATCCAAATCGTTTGGCACCTTAAAAAAATAAACAACTGACTCAGTTACTGACAAGCACTGCGCTGGTACTTTTAACCGCACAAAAAGCTTCTTGCATTCCTGCAAAGCCCTGGTTCTGTTATATTTGGAATTTGTGTTTACTTGAATAAATAGGTGAAAGAATCCTGAACTGTGCACATGAATGCTGACATAATATGCATATGGACATTGTATTCTATTATAGAATGGCTGCACAGGTAATGGGTCTGTTATCTGGAAACCCGTTATCCAGAAATCTCTGTATTATGGAATGCCCGTTAGAGTCCAGCAGCAGGTCAGGTTACCCACAAAAACCTGCGGTACATTGTGGCTTGCAGGTAGAAGTTTCGGGAGCAGGTATAGATACAGGTCGGTGGTTCTTGGGGTTTGTGGGTTGCGGGTCGGGTCATGGGCCTTCTCAATAGCATGTTTTACTCCTCTTTTATGATCACACCTACTTCTAAGGATGTCACTTGCGGTTTACAATGACAACACTTCCTGTTTTACTCCTTTTTTTATGATCACACCTACTTCTAAGGATGTCACTTCCGGTTTACAATGACAACACTTCCTGTTTTACTACTTTTTTTCTGATCACACCTATTTCTGATGATGTCACTTCCAGTTTACAATGACAGCACTTCCTGTTTCTTGATGGTCAGAGGGTCGTGTATCGGGTTGCGGATAAGGTACTTGCGGGTCAGTAGCGGGTTCAATCGGCTAAGTATGCGGGTCCGGGTAAGGGGTGCGGGTAGTGTTTGGGTTTAACAAATTTGTTCCGCGCAGGACTCCCGTCTCCCATATACTCTATTTTATCGAATTTATGCCAATTTTTTTAAATTATTCCTTTTTCGCTGTAATAATAAAAAAGTTGCTTGTACTTGATCCCAACTAAGATATAATTAATCCTTATTGGAAGCAAAACCAGCCTATTGGGTTTATTTAATATTTACATGATTTTCTAATAGACTTATGGTATGAAGTTCCAAATTACAGAAAGATCCATTATCCAGAAAACTTCAGGTCCTGAGCATTCTGGATAACAGGTCCCATACCTGTACAAGCTTTTTCTCTCTATGGGCGAAGTGACTAATGCTAGTGAAAATTCGCAAGCGTGATGTAATTTCGTAACTACACAGATTCCCTAACGGGCGCAGGCGTCACTTCACTAGCGAAGGAGATAGACGCTAGCGTTGCTTCACACTCTAACGCCAGGGGAATTTTCACTCTGGGGAAGGACGTAAATTCAGTAAGATGCGGATTCTACTGAACGTTACCTTTTGCGCCAGACTTGCCTTCGCCACCTAAGACCAGGCGAAGTGCAATAGAGTAGATAGGAGTTCCTCAAAAAAGCTTTTTCCTGGCGAATTTACGCCTGGCGAAGTGGGCAAAGCGGTCGCTAGCAAATTTGCGCCGCTCATGGAATTTGCTCCTATGTGTGTATTACTATATCAAGATCTCATGAGTGGGGCTTTAATGTTTTGGTATGGTGGGGGATGCTTGTACATACTACTGCAAAATAAATGACGTTTTTCAAAAAGTTTTTTAAAAATTATGCAAGTTACCCATATCTCCTTTCTTTTTTTTCTTTTTTCGTGATGGTGATTAATGTTAAGAGATGGGAGCACCACCCATGTAATAGGATGAGAGAAGGATTACTAGTGACAATTGTTCTACTTTTTAATGTTTTTAATTTAGGCCTCTGATGTGGCCTTTCTCTGTATGACTTCTCCAATCATAGTGCAGCTTGCTTGACTAACAGTAAAATTAACCAAAAAAGCAACAGGTGCTTGGGAGATGTTAGTAACAGAAGGTACTGCATTAATTCAACACATATCGACAATGTTAAGCGCATGACCTTCAGGTTCCCGACAACCAAGAGATGATCCAAATGTTCTGGCAATCGTTCAGGATTCCGAGGAGAAGCTCCTGGCACAAAGTAGAGACTCCTTTTTATACAAGAGTTCTGAGAAACACCCCCAACTCCAAGTGCTGACTTTGCGCAATAATGTGTACAAACTGTCAATGTATTAACTTTGTACCAGGTCTTATTTGTCACTCAAATAAGTTGTCTAAATAGTTTATTGTCTATCTTCTATCTTTGCTTGTTTATTCCAAGGACATTTGCTGAGTAACAATACCTGGGTTTACTTTTTACCCAACAATAACATAGAACAAAGACTTTGTACCTTGAACATTGGACAATAGCTGTCCCAAAAGCTGCAGCTTTTACATGACTCAAACCCAAGATTTAATTTTTATCAAAGCAGATATATATATTGTAAATCCTTTATAAAATCAATTATAGAAAAAAAACCCCTATGCTACACTTATCTAGGACACCATGATTTAATTTTCCGCCAATTACAGTACGGGGCAGATTTATCAAAGGTCAAATTTCGAAGTGAAATATACTTCGAAATTCGACCATCGAATGGCTATACTTCGACTTCGACTTCGAATATCGAAGTCGAAGTTTTTTTTACCGAATTTGACAGTTTTACAGTCAAAGTAAAATCGTTCGATGGATTTCAGCGATCGATCTAACAAATTTATTTTGACTACAAAAAACATAGAAAAATGCATTAGAAGGTCCCCATAGGCTAACATAGCACTTCGGCAGGTTTAATTTGGTGAACTATTGAATTCGAAGTTTTTTTTAAAGAGACAGTTCTTCGATTATCGAATAATCGAATATTCGAACGATTTTACTTCAAATCGAAGTCGAAGTCGTAGTAGCCTATTTGATGGTCGAAGTGCCCAAAAATTTACTTAGAAATTCGAACTTTTTGAACTTCAAAAATTCACTCGAATCCACTTCGACCCTTGATAAATCTGTCCCTAAATGTTTAGCCCTCGGGGGCATTTGCTCTTGGTTAAGAACTTATACAAACCAACCAGTTCAGTTCACGATTTCAGTATCGAATTTTTGAAGAAAAGAACTCCCACTTTTTAACAGTCCACTAAAATATCACCCCCTTCTTTAGAATTTCAGGGGTGCTCCATCATTAAGTTAACTTGAGGGGGCAAATTTACTTATGGTCGAATATCGAGGGTTAATTAACCCTCGATATTCGACTGCCGAATTGAAATCCTTCGAATATCGAAGTCAAAGGATTTACCGCAAATAGTTTGATCGAACAATTGAACGATTGAACAATTTGTTCGTTCGATCAAACGATTAAATCCTTCGAATCGCTCTATTCGACGGATTTTAATCCATTGATCGAACGATTTTTCTTTGAAACAGCTATTCGATGGTCGAAGTAGCCAAAAAATTGGAAACTTCGAAATTCAAAGTTTTTCTTATTCTATTCCTTCACTCGAGCTAAGTAAATGGGCCCCTTAGTATGTTATAGAATGGCTAATTCTAGGCATTTTTCAATTGGCCTTCATTATTTATTTTTTTAATAGTTTTTGAATTGTATGCCTTTTACTTCTGAGTCTTTCTAGCTTTCAAAAGGGGGTCAATGACCCCATCTAAAAAAACAAAAAAAACAAATGCTCTGTAAGTCTATTAGTAAATTTTATTTGAGTTCAGACCCTCTACTATTCATATTTCAGTCTCTTATTCAAATCAGTACTTTGATTTGGACTCTAGCAACCAGACTGCTGAAATTACATATTGGAGAGCTGCTGAATAAAAAGCTAAATAACTTAAAAACCACAAATAATAAAAAAATTAAAACCAACTGCAAGTTGTCTTTGTATATCGCTCTCTACATCATAAATTTAAAGGTGAACAACCCCTTTAAGGGAACAACTGTGTACACAAATGGATGGAGAACTCCCTACAATGTGATCTGAGTTGGAACCTCACAGAAGTGAATGTGTGAATATTTTTCTATCCTGAGCATTTTAGGGTGAAATGCAGTTTTGCACAGTTTGTCTGGAAGTCAGTGGCATCTAATGATGGGCGAATCTGTCCCGTTTCGCTTTGCCAAATAATTAGCAAAATGGCGCAAAAATTTGCAAAATGGTGAAAATTCGTGAAAAACATTGAAGTCAATGGGCGTCCAAATAATTTTGATACGCTTCCATTTTTATGCGCGGGACAATTTTTATGTGTGTAGCCGCAGTTTCGCAGAAATTCTTGTGAATCCATGCTTGACGAATTTATTTGCCCATCACTAGCGGGATCTTTAAGTGGTAGTTGGTGGGGGGAGTTCATTCCTACTTGCCTTTTGAGAAAGCTGTGGCGAAACGCGCGTTAGAGCAAGATTTGACTCTCGATTTGCTTTTATTAATTATTTCACCTCGGTGAATAGAAATTGCACCTTTTTAAACAAACAGGTATCTTTCCTGCAAACTTTACCTTAAATCTGTTTTCTCTCCATGAACTGAATGGCCTGCGGTTTTTCAGAGTTAAACAGCCTCTCTTCTTAGATAGAAAAGATTAACAAAGGAGACCGCAGCCCTTCAGTTTCTGAGTTCTTCCACTTTGTGGTGCTCCTAAGGTCTTAATTCCTCACTTATTCTCAAGGAGCGGTTGAGTTAATCTGCAACTGAGAAGCATTAATTTATTTTTAATTTTGCTCAATATTTTTTAAAAAAAAACAACGTATCATTAGCACTGGTCACTTTTTGTATTCATAACCTTAATTATTATGATAAATATGAATTAAGAGGTTTTTTACCAACCACTGCAGCACAGGCACTTTATAACTTAAATTAATCAATTATAATTTATTAGGTAGCTGATATAATACTAAGAATCTGTATTAATTAATTGGTATTAGCTTTATTATAGAATTATTAATTGATAAAATATACACAGAGCCGGTGTAGTGACAATCAATATTTTATTGGTTGTATTTATTTAAGCACAAGCACTTTATATTTATTGGCACAAGGTGTGAATTTTATACATACATATTAACTGATTGGTGAATAAACTAAGTGAAAAAGTTGGTCACTAAGTCAATTGACATACGGTCTATAGAAGTGAGGGTTGATTTTAAATGTTGAAGGCAACTCGCAGTCACAAAACAAGGTTCTTTGTCTTTTCTCTTCTCCCTTTTATAATCAATTTTACCCTTGTGTGTACTGTAGTTTTACGAGACACTTTAATAAAGATAGTTAGTGAAACCCTGTTACCGGGGGGAGTTCATTCGTATGAACATTAGTTTCAGATATATATGTCCCATCTTTAGCCATGACAAAACTGTATTGGGGATAATGGTATTAAAATTGGACTCTGCCCTTAGAACTGGTTACGGTTCATCAGTGAAACAGAAAACCACTGGATGTGTATAGTTATGTTCTTGTTTTGTTTGTGCAATTATGATTAAAACTGTTGGAAATCCTTTCCTTTCTTTCTTAAGGCAGTGTGAAGAGCACACAATGTACAGAACACTGGGGTTATCAGATTAATGACTGTGTACTAAACATGTTTTCCTGTGAGAAAACATACAGGATTCACTGATATGGGAAACAATAGGGGCTGTTCCTGCCTGAGTGTCTATTTAAGCTTTTATACTCTGGGTCATTACCGGGTCTGGGCAGCAGAAAGGGAAACTTCATCACAGTCAGTGTACAGGAGAAATACAGGTAAATACTTCTATTATGTAGGGTGGGTAACAATTATGGGTTTATTTACACCAAGACATATTTCTGTGACTATAGAAATCTCTATCTGAAAGTAGAAGAAAGAAACCGACATGATTGGGATGGGACCTGTTATCTATAATTCTCTGGACCTGGGGTTTTCTGGATAAGGCACTTTTTCATAATTTGGATCTCTGTATCTTAAGTCTACTAGAAAATCATGTAAACATTAAATAAACCCAATAGGCTGGTTTTGCTTCCAGTAAGGATTAATTATAACTTCGATGGGATCAAGTACAAGCTACTGTTTTATCATCACAGAGAAAAAGGTAATTATTTTGTTAAAATGTGATTAGATTAGTTAGGCCGGTGAGACAATGTGAAAAAACTCGGTGGGCCCCCGACCCTTGTGGGCCCGCCAGCCCAGACCACTTTTACTGCTGCTCTGTGAACTCCCTTCCGGCTCCTGGTTGCCGCCGTGAACAGGAAAAAAAGGTAGGCGCAGGGGTGGAGGGGGGTTGCAGTGCGGGGAGCCGCGAGGTGTCTTCGCTGCTGGGGTGGGGGGGGCCCTGAAGCAGCAGCCCCAGTGAGCCCTGGGCCCCCCAGTCCGACCCTGGTTGGGGTCAATACAGATAGGTTCCCAACTTTATTATCTTGCCAATAAAGATAAAATTAAAAGTCAGGATAAAGGAGTGTATTTGCAAAAAAAGTGAAAAGAGAATTCACCAGTGGGTAATTTATACCTAAAACTGCTATACAAGGCAAGAGGGAACTTTGGTATTTTCTGCTGATGACTAGTGATTGGCGAATTAGCGGCGTTTCGCTTCGCCGAAAAATTTGCGAAATTCGCGAAACGGTGAAAAATTTGTGGCGCCCGTTTTTGACGCTGGCGCCCGTTTTTGACGCCAGCGTCCATTTTTTCATAAAAATTTTTTGATGCCGGCGAATTTTTGCCGCAAATTTTCTCGGGCGTTTCGCGAATTTATTCGCTGGCGGCGAATCACGCAAATTCGCCGCAAATTCGCGCCTGGCGAATAAATTCGCCCATCACTACTGATGACCTGTATAGAGCTCTATATTAACCTCTCTCAATATATACAGTTCTATTCCAACCCCTCCATCCTCTATGCTATTATATAGACTTTACACATGTAATGCTGAAAACAGCAACATATCATTCTCATCCAAATGTTATAATATGCCTCCATATCATTCTGCAACATATAACTAAGCTTTTCATTAGAAGCTTTATCTATTATCTAAGCTTTGAAAGAGGTCGGAGGCAAGTTAGATTTTTTCCAGTGAGTCGCAATAATCTGCCTGGCTGCCATGAGAATGTGTTGACAAAGTTTATATGCGGCACTAGAAAAATATTTTGACTTTTTTCCTAATAACTTAACCAAGGGGTCTTTACCAAAATTAACACGCAATACTCTGGAAATAAAATATGTTACAGAGTTCCAATATCTAGACTTAATTTTACAGTCCCGCCATATACTGTATGGGCCATAGTTCCCCTTTATTTACAGCCCCTAAAACAATGTGGATCACAAACAGGGTCAATTTTATGCAATCTAGCTGGAACACAATACATTTATCGTTTCTCTGTTCCGTGTTACCGATTAATAATTGGAATTTTTAGTGTCAGTATCACTTTAATGGCCCTATAATCTGGAATGAATGATAATGATTAGTGAGGAGCGAATTTCTCCTTTAAAATTTGCGAAAAAACGTGAAATTTGAAAGTTCATGAAAAAAATCGTGAAATTCGAACGTTTCACAAAAAAATCGAGCAATTTGAACGCTTTCACTAAAAAATTAAACAATTTGAATGTTTTCACTAAAAAAAATTGAGCAATTTGAATGTTTTCATTAAAATCGAGCAAATCGAGCGGTTTCACCAAAAAATCGAGTAATTCGAACGTTTTCACTATAAAATCGCACAATTCTAATGTTTTCATGAAAAAATCTAGCAATTCGAGCGAAACATATTGAAAAAATAGCGGAAATTGGAAATTGACGCCGGCAGCGAAACGTGGAAATTTGTGCCAGGTGCATTTATTATAATATTATTATTATTAACATGTATTTATATAGCGCCAACATATTGCGTAGCACTAATAATGATTAATACTCTAATAATTCCTATTGGGTTTCACAGCTAAAGCTCAGGGATTTGGCATTTCATGATACTGCCCCTTCTGAAGAGCAATGGAGGCAATTTGGCTCTGTGTTGTATTTCTCACCGGATCTCTGGCACAACAAGGTAAGTGCATGGACAATATATTTTAATAAATAGTATTGCTACATATACTGTAACATGTATGCTGTCTGCTGTGCATCGCTTCTCTGCATTATTGCACTGCTGTACATACCAGGGCCACCATTATAAAACTAGTCATTTTTACCCCTTACGATGTGATAAACAGTAATACAGTAGAACTTACGTTTTTCAGGGGACCAGAAAAAAAATGGTGTAAAATCCAGGAAAACGTAAAATCAGGGAAATGTATTCTGCATAATATATAGGTGGGACCACAAAAGAACAATGTAAAATAAGGGAAGACTTAAAATCAGGGGATGTAAAATTGAGGTTCTAAGCACTTAGATGCTTCCCACTTTGCAGAGCCTGTAGCCTGTAGCCCAAGGCAGAAGCATGATAAAAGAATATGTTAGTTAGACTCCCCTGCCCAAATATCACCTAATTGTTCAAGCTGTGCTTTTAGTTGTATCTAGTAAATCATACTCCTCCTTGTACCAGAGCTCCTAAGGGTGGCCAACCATACAAACCATATACAACCCATGTATAGGAAGCAAACCATGAGCCTGCAGAGGGGTCCAGGAGTTTAGTGGGGTCCTAATAATATGCAGTTTTTTGCAAGATCCAGTAACATCAAGTAACACCACTATAGGTTCTTGAGCCAAAGCTACAATAAGGCCAGATGATAAGATCTTTTAACTTTTTAAAAATGATAGAAATGTTGGACGATGAACTCATGTTCTGCTATAGGGAATCTTTGATCTGAGCACCCGACAATCAGCCTTGACCCTTGTTGCTCCTTTCTTAAAGTCAACAAAGCCCCAAAAAAGCCTAGGCTCATCCCTTATTCCCTCTTAGCTGTTATACTGTACAATAACCTTAGATCAGAGGCAGAAAATATATCTATAATAAAATCTACAGATATCAGTAGTCACAAAGGTCTTTGGAGTTCTATGACCTGTATAAAAGCCTTGTACCTTTATATGGTCAAGGATGTCCTCTGTTATATTTAATATGAATAGTATAGGTGTGACATTTTCAAACCAATAAGCTTGCTGCCAAATACTACTGCATGCCTTAGCATTGTTGTGAATCATGTCAGGCTATAATTTCACTTGTCCAACACAATCATTTTTTTTTGGACTTATGTTTACCAGATATGGGCAGAAATGTGTTCCTCTTTCCAAAAGAGACCTCCACTTCATATGTGATCCTAAAGCCATCGGTGGTAAAATCCCTAGACAAGCTTACCCTATGTCTACAGTCCTACAGTGATCTTACCAGAAGTTATCCACTCTTCTCAGTGGCCACTACTGGATCTGGGAATTATAACACCTTCGTCATTGTCTCGTCGCCATCAAAAGCCTACTATGTTTATGTGGACAATGAAGAAACCATGATCAGTACAGGTGCAGAAGTTCTGGACTGGAAGCACACCTGTGTGACCTGGGATTCAGAGACAGGAATAATTCAGCTTTGGCTCAATGGTAAACTGTTCCCACGAAAGATTTCTAAGAAAGGCTTCACCATCAATGAGAAGACCAGCATCATCTTGGGGCAAGAGCAGGACAACTTTGGTGGTGGTTTTGATCCCAAACAGTCCTTTGTGGGTGAAATGAGTGATGTCAACTTGTGGGATTATGTTCTGACACCACCTGACATAGAGAAGCTCTTGCTTAATAGCAAGGATGTGACTGGGAATATAATAAGCTGGAAATCGCTGAACTATGAAAGCAAAGGTGGGGTCTTCCTTGATTTAAAACTTCAGTGCAAGTCTTGGACTTATATGTTTAACTCATACCATCAGTGCTAGTCTAACTATACCACGGTCAATTTTTATTCCTTCAAGATTTGCTAAAAGGGGCACTTCCCTGTGCTTTTAGTATAATGAACATTCAAATATAGTTTCTAAAAAAATTTACAGTTGGTAAATGGTCAATATATTTTAGATGTTTTGTGGTTTTGGAACTACTTGCCTATCTATCTGTCTCACTCCAAACAGAAACATATGATGTCTAAGTCACCAGCAAACCCTCTCATAGTCACTGTCTGTTTCAAACCACTGTATGGTTTAATGGGACACTAGCAACATCAATTCCTGGAGGGCAATAGAACATGAAGCTAAAGAATTCAAAAGCTACAGTTTATAAGGCCCAACTGAATACTAGTAACTAGAATACACCTGTCTCCATCAGGGGTTCCCAAATAGTAAATCACAATCTACTAGTAGACCTTTAGGAGGAGTCAGCCTATGAGTAAGTGCCCCTATAGGCACGAAACGCGTTAGGTCTTCATGTCCTAATAATTTTTTCTACTTTTTACATTTGTCTCTTTATTTTTGGAGACCCTCACACCCTTTGGATACAGTGTTTTTGTCAATCCCAGCAACCCAACATAGCCCATATAGTTCTTCATAGGACCATTCTTTATTGTACTTTCCATTTAGATGTTTTAATTTAAAACTATGGCTGACACCCAGATGGTTTCTTGCTAAGCTACAGTAGCTGGTAAGTTACCACCCAGGACCAAGGCAGGTATTTAATGTACTTACTGGCAAATTTATAATTTTCTGTTCTCCGACCCCCTGCTCAGCCTCTATCCTCCCTGCTCTATCCACCAAATCCCTACCTGACCCATCCCCTTTTGATTCAATCCCCTCACTTGTGTTGCTCCACCCCCCAATGGTCCCACCTCCCCTTCAATTCGGCAGAAAATGTTTTAAAGAAAAAGGCAGAAACCCAAAAGGCAGCACTGATTTCATGGTATAATGCAATAATGCTGCATTTTCTGAAGATGGTAGACCCCCAATGTGATTCTCAGGTTTGAACCCATAATAAATCTGTCCCCATAACCCTTACAAAATGAAGTTATGATTTTACTGTTTGGTCATTTAAGGATGAATTTAACTCAATGATTGAATAGAGCGTAATTCCTTATATACTGCTTCACAATAAAAAAATGTTCATTCTCCCACTGTCAACTTGTCACTAAGCTGCTATAAGGCTTAATCCACTATACTATATTGTATGTTTACTCTATAAGTGATACCGATCAATTTATGTTTACTTTTATTGAAAAGTGATGGAACAATTAAAAGGAAAAAGAAAAAAAGGATTTCCAGTAAGGTGTGTTAAAAAAAACCTCAAATGAAGTTTTTTTTAACCAAAAAAAATACAACTTGAAAAAACAAGCTCGAATTTTCATCATTGGGACTGGAGCAATGGGGATTTGGGCACAGGAAATTTAAAAAATGATTTTATCTCCTGCGCATCCCCATTGTTTCAGAACCAACGAGGGTGTGGTGGGACAGCATGTCGCCCCCTAAAATCTTGCCACCCTAGGCCTGGGCCTTGGTGGCCTCGCCACAAATCCGGGCCTGCCTAGCAGATGAATTAGCACTCACTTAAATAACTGATTTCAGTACAAACAAAATCTAACAAAATAACTGCCTTTTGCACAAATTCTGCATGTAGAGAGGCAGGGTTTCTGGTGATTTTAATAGAATGAGCTCTAATACATCTTCTAGGCAAAAGGAGCCCCCCTATAATATCTTATCATATATAAGATATATTGGATCTACTTGTTACTGAATATCCGACACCCAACTGCTGCATGAAGGGAGAATACAGAGAAAAATATGCTGAGAGGGGGAGAGTGAAGAGTTACTTGGATATTTCAGCAACGGTTCAGAATTTTTAATTGATTATATTTAGAGAATTTCTTATTTCAGTATAATGAAGCTTATATTAAATTTTAATTTTCGCGATAGTTACTCTTTAAATTAATTTTGAGACTGATGTAGAGAGTGATATTCTGAGACAATTTGCAATTGGTTTTAATTTTTTTATTATTTGTGTTTTTTAAGTTTGCTTTATCTTTTTATTCAGCAGCTCTCCAGTTTGTAATTTCAGCAGCCTGGTTGCTGGGGCCAAATTACTCTAGCAACCAAACATTGGTTTGAATAAGGGACTATAATATTAGAAGAGGGACTAAATAGAAAGACAAGTAAAAGGCATGGTTGCTAGGGCAATTTGGGACCCTAGCAACCAGATTACTGAAATTGCAAATTCTCGAGATTAGGGAGATTAAGTTACCTAAAATAAATAAATTAGGTAACACAGAATAACAGGTGATTTAAAAGTGAACCACCCCTTTAAAAGTGATGTTCACCCAAAGAATACAAAAAAAAGATTTCAACTTTGCAATGTACTTTATTTAAATATCAACAATGATTTTCACGGAGATTTCTTTCAATAATTAAAAAAAAAAGCTTTATTTAAGTTGACATTATATTTACTGTAATTAAATTAGAGAGAGAGAGAGAGAGAGAGAGAGAGAGAGAGAGAGGGAGAGAGAGAGAGAGAGAGGGAGGGAGAGAGAGAGAGAGAGAGAGAGAGAGAGAGAGAGAGAGAGAGGGGGGGGCATGTGACTTGGGCCCATAGTGTTAGAAAGGCCTGTTGGAATGTTGATAAAAGTGCAAATGATATATCGCTGCCTTGTATGTAACACCTTCAGGCCAATTTGATTTTGCGAGGTGGCTGTAAATGACTATAAATATTAATATTTTATCTATTTCTCTGGAGGCTCATTAGTGAAGTCAGAAAGGTTTCCCTCTGTGTGGGGAAAAATTCTATAAATGAAGAATGTCCACTTTACAGGCCTCCATCTATTGTTCAACTACAATTAACAACACACTACTGGTTTGCTTTGGCGTGACTCTAGGAAAGAATATTTTACAATGACTGGTGGGCTACAAGTCAGAAGTCATTTTATGGTAATGTATATTGCACAGGACATGTCCTATGTACTTCTTGCTGTGTTTATTTACATCTGATGGAGGAATCCCAGGGCAAATGTCACCTACATATCAATTTTAGACTTGTATCCCTATTATAAAATAAGAAGATATTCTATGTGATATCATGGCATGAAAAACAGATCACACTGATGTGTGAACCTGACGCCACTTTGCTACCCTCTAGCGGCAAAAGAATAAATGACATATTTAATTTGGGATCAGAGCATACAGCCTGCAATAGTGCAATGCAGGGACATTGAACTGCATAGTGAACTTTATAGGGATAACTTCACATTAAAATAAACATTTACTATGTTATAATAGAGGGACCTATTCTAAATACAGTTGTTTTTATCTTTCTTGCCAGACCCTCTACCATGTACCCTCCGTTCTGCCTGTTTACAAGGAAATATAAATCCTAGCAACTAAACTGCGGTTGAACTTATGTGGCCCCAATAATGAACTGTTGCTGCTGTATCAACAAAACTGTTGGTGAGACTTGTACTTACTGTGCAATGTTGGTAAAGCCGGTACAGACTCAGACTCAGCGCCCGTCGTGGAGCAGAAACTGCAGCTACAAAAGAACCTACAATATTGCAATGTTTTGCTCATCAGAGAGACACCAGCAGCTTGTGTGTAACAAGGGAAATAAATCACTGCTGACAATACTCATTTAATGCTATTTTATTGGTAAATGAGTATATTGTTACATTTCCTTAATATGACCATATATCATGTCATTGTGCTGATACAATATAGTGTTACATGGTGCAAAGGATAATTAATAATGAAATACACATTATGATAAAAGCAGCAGGTATATATATACATTGTACGATATGCCTCATGCCGCATATATAATATGTTTTATTCCCTTGGCATATACACGGCACAATGTGAGAAGAAGTGTCTTTGCCCCCTCTTTATGCTGGGGTCCTGGCTTTGATTCCACCCAAAGCATTATCTGTACGCAGGGCAGGCGAAACTCTCATTTGAATGCAAAACTACAAATTCTGAGGTCCTTTCCTATCCTTAAACCAACATTGGGTTGGTTTAAGGATAGGAAAGGAAAGCAATGTGTCATGGGGACCTCACAATCACAGGGGCCTTTAGGGCAGAGACACGCGCTGAGATTCTGGGAGATTAGTCGCCCAGTGACAAATGGCCTCTTCTTCGGGCGACTAATCTCCCCGCAATGCCTTCCCACTGGCTAGAATCGAAATCGCCAGCAGGATGGCACTCGGAGCGCAACTATGGCCGATTTTGGAAAATTAAGTGCTCTGAGTGACATCCCACTGGCGATTTAGATTCTAGCCGGCGGGAAGGCATTGCGGGGAGATTAGTCGCCCGAAGAAGAGGCCATTTGTTGCCAGGCGTCTGAATCTCCCCGAATCTCCACGTGTGTCTCTGCCCTAAGGGAAGATCATAATATTACGGAAGATAAATGATTGTATGGCAAAGGCTGCTAGAGGGCTGCTGGTTGGCAGTCATCACCCACATCAGATGGATCAGGGGCCTTTTCTTCTCTAATTTCAGTCTTGTCTCTGACTAGATAAGCCACTCTTCTCAAAAGCAATAAATCATTTTATTATTCTATTTCCCTTAAAACAATCAAAAGCCGTTGTTCTATCTGCTTTATCAGACCCATTAATCCATAGAGCACTGATAGTGTGAGCTGTCAGGATCACTGCCATATCTACACTGGAGTTTGGGTTGGACAATGACATCTCCTTTAATAGTGTAGTTCAGAGACCTCCAGTTAATGACATTGCCATTGATATCCCTATTATTTAGCAGAACCTGCCTTATGGTCTCAGGAGACAAAGCCTCATTCCACATATGAACATCAGTTATTTCCCCTTGGAAGGAAAATTCAAAATTCCACTGATTCCTATAATTACCCTGCATTTGATTCCACCCAAACCCAGGATTCTTTAATATCTGACCCAGGGAAATACCATCCTGGAGATCAATACTGCCGCCCTGCAGTACTCTGCGAGGGGAGACTTTTCCATTAACCCAAAGCTGTAGAACTCCAGAGTCCCAGGTCACACACCTGTGTATCCACTTCAGAATATCTGTGTTTGTTCGAATAGACGCTGACGAAAAACTATTTATAGCAATATTGACAAAGTATTGTGGATTATATCCTATTGAATCCTGGTAAATAACAAGCTTATCGCGAATCTGTGACTCTGTGGTGCCCACACTCATTAGGGCGTTTTTTCCATCTTCTGTGTAGCTCCTCAAGCAAACGGTGAGTTTATTTAAAGGCCCAGTCATCATTGGGGTCAGAACCACATAATCATTGACAGACCTTTTGGGGAAGAGGAAGACATTTCTATCCATGTCTAGTGGGGGGATTAACATTTTGTTGGGGGGAAAAAAACAAGAAAATACCGTTAGAAACCTTACAGCCAAAAAAGAAACAACCTACAAATTACTCTTGAAGGGGAAGATAATGTTAAAATAAATTTTTAGTATGATAGTTATATTGTTACATAAGAGAACATGTAAAAGGAGGTCTATACTGATGAAGGCAAGTATAAGATAATTCTGTCAATTAAACTGGTTGGACTTGCTGTTCTTTATTTACCTTCTTGTGCCATGGATCCAGCAAAGAGCAAAAGCCAAAGGACTCGTATCTCCATGTTCCTAAATAAAAGATTAATTTAACAAGACATGAATTAATTCCATCATACATTTTTATGTCTATGTTTTAAATCCATAAAGGCTCTTCTCTTAAGGCAACAACATAACAATCCACAGTTGGCACACTCCAGCCGAGAGTCTGGGGTCGTTCACATTTGTGATGAGATTCTTCTAGTTGGTTCATTAGAACATGATGGCTGCACCCATTGCCTTTTAACTATAGGATGGGCAACATTTCTGTTGAATATACAGGTATGGGACCTGTTATTCAGAATGCTTGGGACTTGGGGCTTTCTGGATAATGGATCTTTCTGTAATTTAGATCTTCATACCTTAAGTCTACTAGAAAATCATTCAAACATGAAATAAACCCAATAGGCTGGTTTAGCCTCCAATAAGGACTAATTATATCTTAGTTTGGATCAAGTACAAGCTACTGTTTTATTATTATAGAGTATAAGGAAATCCTTTTTAAACATTTTAATTATTTGATATTTGAGTCTATTTGAGTCTATGGGAGACAGTCTTTCCGTAATTTGGAACTTTCTGCATAATGGGTTTCCGGACAACGGATACCATACCTGTATGTATAATATAGGAAAGTAGCTTCTTCTTTTGAAGAGGATAAGTAAACCTTAAAAATAAGTTAATGTAAAATCGACGAGGGGGCTATTCTAAGCACTTTTGCAACATACATTCATTATTTTTTTATAAATTCCAACATGAAACATGTACTGTTAATATACATAAATTTTGTTACAACAGCGCCACCTGCTGGTCATTTTCCCACCAGTCTGACCAACAAGTAGTCAAGGATGTTGTCAGGAGAAAGAAAGAAAGAGGCTGCTCTGATGTTCTTCTGCTTAGGAAAAAAATAGAAACCTTTCTCAACCCTTTCCTAAGCAGAAGAACATCAGAGCAGCCTCTTTCTTTCTCCTGACAACTTCCTTGACTACGGTGGTCAGACTGGTGGGAAACTGACCAGCAGGTGGCACTGTTGTAACAAAATAAAAGTTCATGTATCCCTTAATATCCCTTAATATCCTAATAATATAATCAAATAATTCATTTGTCTAGTCTATTTCCTTTTTCTCTGAAATAATAAAACAGTAGCTTGTACTTGATGCTGACTAAGATTTAATTAATCCTTATTGGAAGCAAAACCAGACTATTGGGTTTATTTATTGTTTAGATGATTGTTTTAATACAAGTAAAGCATGGAGATCCAAATTATAGAAAGATCCCTTATCTGGAAAACCCCAGGTCCAGGGGCATAACGGAAGCAGACCTTGCGGCTGCGGGGGGCGCAGGAGGTATAGGGGCCCCATGAGGCCCTTATTAATGAGTAATTTTAATATATATTGGTAAAACCTTTGTAGAGTTTGAGGGCCCTTCAAATTATTTTGCTGTGGGGCCCAGTAACATCTATTTTTGCCACTGCCCAGGTCCCGGACATTCTGGAACAGGTCCCTGTACTAACAATGTGACCAAATTTATATATATATGTTCACATAGTATATGGTTAGAACACAAGGGGGCTCATTTCTAAACTTCACGCAGGGCAGATTGGTTTGCACAGTGAATACATTTGCCCTGCGCATGGTCACATTTATAAATCTGAATTGTGCAAACAGAATTGCAATTTTTTTTCCACAATGCGAATGTCTAGAAGAGCTTTTTAAATATGTCAAAAATCGCAAATTTGCCAATATTTATGTGCACACTCTGCGTTTTAATTACGCTACAACTTTGGTGGCGGGGAAAATATTCGCAAAACAACTTCGTAATTTGCGAATTTAAGTTACTGTCAACGCTATTTTCACGCACAACAACCTCGCACAGGGGGCGCACTCACGCAAACACCCGTCTCATTTGCAAGCCATTTGCGAAAATATATTTACAATGCGAATTCGCAAAAGACGGGCAGTGCAATGTGTTAGCGTTCAGGAAAAAACATGGGCAATACAATCATCTGCGAATAAATATGCGCTGCAGAGAACTTTATAAATGAGCCCCAAGGAGTTCAATGCCTGTATCAGGGCACAAGGGCAACAGAACTCAGGGGAAGGTCCTTAACAACATGTATTAACTGTTATTTATAATGTACCATCAGTTATTAATCACAATCTGCTAAAGAACTTTCTCTGTTAAAGGATCCTTTGTTTTCTGCTTACATCATACTGTCGGCCACGTGACTTTTTGCCACATCACACAGACTGGGAACTGATTGCTGGTCTCTTTGAGGGGGTGGTTCCTCTAGTTATAACCATTAAACATATCCATATATTGAACTTAAAGATTCATTTATTTAAGGTTAAAGAGTAAAGTTGCATAAATAACACGGTTATTAAACCTTGGGGGGATTAGCTATAAAGTAATGTTGCAGGACTACAATCCCCAGCATTTTCTAAACAACCAAATTACAATTTAAAGATTTAAGGATGCTGGGAGTTGTTCAGCCACATCTTGGGATATAAATATGAGAAACGCTAATCTAAAGTTGCAGTTCTGCTGTGCAGATCATCAGCCCAATAAAGAGATAAAAATGAATATTTACCTGGTATATCAGTGAGTGAGGATCCTGTAGGAGAAGTAGGAAGAAATGGCTGTATCCTTGTTGGAATCCAAGAGAACTGCTTACGGGAACCCAGGCTCCTCCTTATATACTCTGAGCTCCCTACTTATGGGAATTGTGGGATTTGTAGTCTGTATCCAACACTTGTAATAGAAAATTACCAATGGAACAACTATATTTCCCATAAGTCATTAGTCTATGGATGGAGTTGGCTTAACTTGTTGAGGCAAATGCAGTGGAACCAGCTCTAAGTAGACATATGTTTTTTTTTTTTCATGTTTGTGGCCCATTGACATATACTTTTATGATATCCCAAGAGATCCTAAATGAATCTCAGTTTTCTGATGGTGGCTTTATCTGTATGTGGATATTTATTTGCAAGTTGTATCTGGAAGGCTGTTGTATATGTAAGTTAACTCGACTCAATACCAATGAAGTCAAAAAGGGTCTCCCTCTGGGGGCATCACATGAACTAAGGACCTCTAGGCCCCCAGATACAATTCCTGACAGTTTTTTGTTTGGCGGTGGGATTTGTTCTCAAGGAAGTCTGGTGGATTGTATAATATACTAACAATTATAACACAATATAATGGTGCCTTCTGGCTGTATTTATTCACTCTAATAGTGGATGGGACAAATACTTGTCCCATCTGTATTGTATTGGTAAGGATAAGTTTACCTTAAAACTAATACTTAATATATAACCATATAGTCATCTTTACAGTTAGTCTTCATTTTATTTATTTAATTTAATTATAAGCATTGAAATTGAATGGCTCCTATAATGGACGGCATTTGCTCTTGTTTCAGTACAGAAACTGTCATTGAGACGTGTACTTACTGTGCAATGTTGGGAAAGCCGGTACAGTAGGTCAGTGACTCAGTCAGAGCCTGTTGTGGAGCAGGAACTGCAGCTACAATGGAACCCACGATATTCCAATATTTTACCAGCAGTTTGTGTGCAGCAAGGTAAATAAATCACTGCTCACAGCACTCATGATGTTCATTTATTGGTAAATGAATATATAGTTGTCATTCTCTTAATATGGTCATATATCATGTTATTGTGCAGATACAATATAGCGTTACATGGTGGAAAGGATAATTAATAATGAAATACACAATATGATAATAACAACATTGTGTTGTGCTTATTTGTATATCTAAATAACATGCACTTTTTTACTTGGGCCGAGTGCCTTTCCCGTTGTCTTTGCAAAGGAGAATGTAAAATAATTTCTTAATAAAATAATTCAATCCAAGTTCAACCTTGTCATCTCATTCAGGCAGTACAATCGTTTTGTTTGCAGAGAAAGATAACCCTTCCTATGCCAGTAGCTTTGCTGAAAACTGCTGAACAGGCTGTAGAATAACTGCAGAGGGGGGTCCCTACAGGGTATGTTTGGGAGCTCACAGCATGAAAATACTATTTTGCTGTAAGTCAATGGGAGACGTCCTGGGATCAATTTGGAGTTATTTGCAGCCTTCCGACATTTGAGTTTTTTTCAGAGAAAAAACTTGAATCGAGTTTTTGAAACTTTTTAAAGTTTTTCGGGTCGATCCTATTCGCCCGAGTTTAAAATTCGATTTTTTTTAATAGATTTAGTTTGGTCGAATTTCGAGTTCATGGGAGTTTTTAAAAACTCCCATTAATTCGAAATTCGACCTTTGATAAATGTGCCTCCCATGGACATTGAATAAAATAACTGGGTCAATATTGGGTCTGAGGTTAGTGATGTTGCTTCTTTGTTCTGGGGGTCCTGGCTACTATCTGTATGAAACCCCACAAGTTTGAATGCAAAACTACAAATACTGATGTCCGGTTTAAAGATAGGGCAGAGAGGGCGTATGCCATGGGAACCTCAGAATCAAATGAACCTTTAAGAGTAAAACATAGATAAAAGTTTAAAAAATCAAATATTTTATAGCAGTTGTTAGATATACTAGGAACATACATCCGGCTGGTCCTGCCATCCAATTACATCCAGGATGCAGAGAAGTATATTTTTTAAAGAGGGCTTTTAGGGACAACATACTATGATATACGCTGTCCCCAACCCGATAAGTCAGGAGCCTCCTCTTCCCTAACATCAATTTTGCTTATTATAAAAGACACAGTTTGCCTTTAGACAAGTATTAATTGGAAAGTCAATGTTCTACCTGTTTTATCAATCCCACTAATCCATAGAGCACTGATAGTGTGAGTTGCCAGACTCACTGTCATATCTACACTGGAGTTTGGGTTGGACAGTGACATCTCCTTTAATAGTGTAGTTCAGAGACCTCCAGCTAATGACATTGCCATTGATATCCCTATTATTTAGCAGAACCTTCCTTATGGTCTCAGGAGATAAAACCTCATTCCACATATGGACGTCACTTATTTCCCCTTGAAAGGAAGTATAATGATCCCACTCATTCCCATGACTGATAGGCCGATACCACCCAAACTCAGATATTATCTGCATCTGACCCAGGGAAATACCATCCTGAAGATCAATAGAAAAACCTTTCTGCACTACTCTGCGAGGAGAGACTTTTCCGTTAACCCAAAGCTGTAGAACACCAGTGTCAGAGTCCCAGGTCACACACATGTGTATCCACTCCAGAATATCTGCCTTGGCTGTAATGGGTACCTGTGTATTGTTTATATATGTATATATATATAAGATGGATGGTATGGTGTGGAAAAACTTGTTGGGTTGTAGAAGATAGCAAACGCTTTGCAGATCCGTGACTCTGGGGTGCCCACAGTAAGAAGGGCATATATTCCGCCTTCTGTGTAACTCCTCAAGCAAACGGTGAGTTTATCTAAAGGCCCAGTCACCATTGGTGTCAGAACCACATAATCAGCAACAGAACTTCTGGGGAAGAGGAAGACATTTCTATCCATGTCTAGAGAGGAGGCACGATGGAAATTACAGTTAGAAATATTACAGCCAAAAGGGGAAAAAACAGTAAAAAAAATCATTCTAAGGCAACATTGTCATTGTTATTATTGTCATGTAAATGACTTGCTTGTTGCTAGGATAGGAGGGTCCCAAACTACACGATTAACAATTTAAAAAGGGACAAACTAAAAGTTAAATAATTAGGAAAAATCCCAAACAGGCTGCATTCAATCATAAATTCGCTGCAACTATTAATTAATATGGAGCAACTATAAGAAAACATTTAAAAGGAGACCTGTATAGGACTGGGGGACCCAGGGTCCACTGTGGCTGCTGCCCGGGGATCCACCAACCCCACCCCCCCCGTGGTGGTCATGCCCCAGGGCAAAGCCCCTTCTGGGGAAGGAGGTCGGAAGGCTTCACGCAGGGAGTGGTTCTGTGCCGGCAGGACCGACGAGGGCCGGAGCCCACCGGGTGTTTTGCCAGTGTCCTGCCAGCCCAGTCCAACCCTGATAGTGCCTGGTGGAAACAAGTATTAGGCAAGTATTAGTCTGTGATGCTGCAATTCCCTACTTAGCAATGCAATATGTGCTCGGGCTCATTTTACAAATGAAAGGATTTGCCAATCCTTAATTACCTTCTCGTGCCATGGATCCAGCAATGAGCAAAAGGCAAAGGACTCGCATCTCCATGTTCCTGAATAAAAGAAAGTTTCATGCAATAAGCCATGAATTTAATTCAATTCTATCTTTTTATACTATTGTAATGTTCTCCTCTCAAAGCAACAACATAACAATCCCAGTTGCCACACTCCACCTGAGAGTCAGGGTTCTTCTAGCTAATTCAATAGAACACAATGACGGCTATTATTTCAAGTGAAGACATGGGAATGTTCATGCTGTATTTAAATGCAATATATTGGACACCCCAGAATAACTAGTCATTGTTCATCTCCTGAATGTAGTATGAAACTGATGATCAGAAACTTGCTGTAAATCTCCAAAATGTATACTTTTTCTTTAAGAAATATTAGAGAGTGTCTTTAAAGGGCAACTTTCTAATATACATTAATAAAAAAACAGTAAATATTAATTAAATGTATTTCTAGTGGAAGTAGTTTCTCTTTGTTCTGTCGTTTACAATTCCCTGACTACTCTGAAACATTATGGTGGTCAGCTCTTCTACTGCCAAGACTCCAGTTCCCACAATGCCTTGCATGTTCTGTCATTAAAAGACCTGAAAATAAGGAAAATAAAATTAACGTGCAAGGCATTGTGGGAGCCTGAGTCTTGATTTTAAAAATAAATTGTAGTCGTTCAGCCTGAGAAGGGGATAGCAAAGGAGAGACTTAAACTGCTTTCAGTTGCAATTTCATTTACAAATATATGAAGTTGTAGAAAAATCTGGCCTAAAAACTCACTTCGATTATTTTTTTTCCATTAGATATTTAGAATAAAAATTGATTTATTGGCTGGGCATCACTTTTAATTAATTTGGGCAGGTACTAATTTTAGGATTAGGCGGAGAGTTAGAAAACGTGAATGAAATGTGAGAGGCAGGATTGATAAAAGTGCACAGTACATATGTAATTGTGTAGTGATTATTAGATATTTTAATACATATATATATATATATATATATATATATATATATATATATAATATATTATATTGTATATAATAGGGGCGCTCCAACTTTCCTACCATCATCTTTTATTCAAGAGCAACAGAACTCAGGGGAAGGACCTGACTAAAATATATATATATATATTTAGGAACATTTATCTATATGTACCATCAGGTAGCAATAAAGCTCTGCCAAATAGTGTTCTCTGTCTATGGAATCTTTTTTCTGATAAGTCATACCGTAGGTCATGTGACTTTTTGCCACATCACACAGATCGGGGACTGTTTGTTCATCTTTATGAGGTGGAGCTTCCCAAACAGGCCCATCCTCTAGTTACGAGAATTAAATATATCCATGTATTAAACTTAATATTTCTTTTTTGTTAGGCTAAATCAGTGTTCAGCTAACACTATACCATAGTTACATGGATACATCATTCATATATAGGGATGTAGCGAACTGCTGATTTGGTGTTCGCGAACGCCGTTCGCGAACACCGGCAAAAAACTTCGAACACCCGCTAAAATCGTTCGATTCGAACGATCGAAGGATTTTAATCGAACGATCGAACGATCGAAGCATTCGATCGAATGCTTACAATCGTTCGAACGAATGGAAATCGTTCCATTTTTAGCGGTCGAAGGAATTCGAATGGTCGCAAACTCAAAATGCGAACATTCGGCGGACGCGAACGGTCGAAGTTCGCGCGAACAAGTTCGCCGGCGAACAGTTTGCTACATCCCTATTCATATATTTTTGTTATAAAGCTTATAAAGCCCAGAATCCTCTAAATTCCAATTCATGGTTAACGCATGCTGGGAGTTGTTCAGCCACATCTGGGCAATACAAATCTTACATGGGGAACACTCACCTAAAAAAACAGAGATAGTTGCAGTTCTGCTTTAACAGTCTGAATAATATCATTATATGAATACTGTTTTATCCAAATTATCAGCCCAATAAAGATAGAAAATGAACAGGAAAGTTCTATTTACCTGTATATTGTGAGTGTAGCGCCTGTATGAGGAATAGGGAAGGAATGGCTGTATCCTTGTTGGAATCCCAGAGAACTGCTTACAGAAACTCAGGCTCCCCCTTATATACTTAGTGCTACATACTCATGGGAATTGTGGGATTTGTAGTCTGTGCCCAACACTTGTAATAGAAATTCAGTGATGGAACAACTACATTTCCCAGAAATCTTAATTTTTGGGTGGAGTTGGCTTAACATGTTGAGTCAAGTTCACTGCAACTTGCTCAATCTCTAAACAGAGCAGCCATATACGGCACAGAGGGTTCCTTCATGTTTGTGGCCCATTGACAAATACACTTTATAAGTTCCCAGGAGGTTCCAGATGTGATTTTTGTATAGAACCCCTTGAGGCCAAACTTCTGGTGGTGGTTCTGTCTGTATATGTATAATAAATTGCATGTTGTATGTATGGACTGGGAGGCCGATTAGTTCGGTAAATGTCAAGCCAAAATCAATGAAGTCAAAAAGGGCCTCCATCTGGGAGTGATAACATAAACTAGGGATGGCCAACTTCTAGACCTCAGCTGTTGTTGAGATACAATTCCCAATCGTTTTTGATTTGACACTGGGGGGCACATTTACTTAGCTCGAGTGAAGGAATAGAAGAAAAAAAACTTCTAATTTCAAATTTTTTTTGGCTACTTCGACCATCGAATTGGCTACTTCGACCTTCGACTACGACTTCGACTTTGAATCGAACGATTCGAACTAAAAATCGTTTGACTATTCGACCAATCGATAGTCGAAGTACTGTCTCTTTAAAAAAAACTTCGACCAAGTACTTCACCACCTAAAACCTACCGAACATCAATGTTAGCCTATGGGTAAGGTCCCCATAGGCTTCCTAACAATTTTCTGATTGAAGGAAAATTGTTCGAACGATGGATTAAAATCCTTCGAATTTTTTGATTCGAAGGATTTAATCGAATCGATCGCAGGAAATGCGATAAATCCTTCGACTTCGATTTTACTTCGACGGTCGAATATTGAGGGTTAATTAACCCTCAATATTCGAACCATAAGTAAATGTGCCCCTGGGAGTTGCACAATATTATTACACATTATTGAAATTCTTCATACTTCTATTGGCTCAAACTTAAAAAAAAAAATCACAGGTGGTTGGTTGTTACGTGTATCCAGGTGAGCAAAAACAATAACATTTTTGCTCAGGCCAGATGTGCCAGTTTTATTTTAAAAAAGGATAAATGTTAGTGAGCTGGTTTGGTGTCTGGAGTCTCCCATTATCTTACAAGTTTAGGGGGGCTTGCCATCCTCAGGACTGATTGGCCTGACATGTCTAGATTTATATTACCCATTTCTAGAGAGTTGGTTATCACCAGTACTCTTTGTCTTTCTTTCAGTAAGGAAGTGTGCTTTCCAATAAGTATATTTTTTATTCTGTTGAAAATATGATGTCTTGGCTGGTATGTAAGGAGAAAGTTACAAAAAGTCTGATTCTTCTGCTAGAAGCAAGACCCAAAGTAAAGGGAACAAAGAACAGTTCTAGAGCATGTTAAAGGGGAAGTAAAGAATAAAATAGAATAATGCTAGAAATGCTGTATTTTGTATACTAAACATAAATATGAACTTACTGCACCACAAGCCTAATCAAACAAATGATTTATGCTTTCAAAGTTGGCCACAGGGGGTCACTATCTTGTTACTTTGTTAAACATCTTTGCAAGACCAAGACTGTGCACATGCTCAGTGTGGTCTGAGCTGCTTAGGGATCGTCATAAATTATCAAAACAGCACAAGTCAAATAATATCTACCAGAAGCCGATACAGCAAGACTGTCCCTGCAGCTGGAGTTGGAAACAGTAAAGGGGATGTAAAGCCAAAATAAAATCCAATACAAATCTCTACTCAGTCTCCAACTGCTCTACAGAGAAACAAACAAAGCTGCTTGAGAATGGCTGGGAAGTAAGGCGGGAGCTCCCCCTGCTGTTCATAAGTATGATTGTTTCCCGGCAGAGCAGTTAGGGGCCGTCTGACAATTCCTATCCACAGAAGGGAGACTTTCACTGCATACAGTCAGGTTTCTTATAAAAACTGTACATATTTTTTAAATAAAGTATATTGCAAATAGGTTTCTTTTTCATTAAAGAAAGTAAAAATGGGATTTTATTTTTTTTTTGACTTTACATGCCCTTTAAGCTTTTCAATGAGAAGAAACAAAATGCCATATACCAGTTGGCAGAAAAAATACACAGGTTTCTCAAAAGGGAAAGCAAGTTGGTTTTATAAATAGAGACCAATGTTCCAGAAAGGAAACCAATAATAAAAGTTTGTTTAGAGAGTTACTGGAGCACCCAGTCACAGCCAAACATCTCCCCAAAACAGGGGTCCCCAAACTTTTTTTTTACCAGTGAGCCACATTCAGATGTAAAAAGAGTTGGAGAGCAACACAAGCATGTGAAAAAAGTCCCTGGAGGTGCCAAATAAGTGCTGTGATTGGCTATTTGTTTGCCTCTACATGGACTGGCAGCCTATAGGAAACTGGGTTTGGCAGTACAACTGGTTTTTATACAACCAAAACTTGCCTCCAAGCCTGGAATTCAAAAATAAGCATCCAAGGGGTTTGTGTCTTGAGAGCTATTATTTATACTGTGCCATCCAAATCAGCACCCACCATTCTGAAGTGTCTCACCTGCACAACAAAGCATTTAATTTGTTTTTAATGAACCACTAGTGACCACGTTTATTTGAAAATGATTTTTATGGTGGAACTGTAGTGTTGTTAACCCTTCCTCCAACTGTAAGTGAGGGCCCAGCTGAGTGAGCAGAGTCTTAAGTTGTATTGTTCTTGACTTGTATTGCTTATTGAGGCCATATCGATATTTGAATTCCAACCTGCTGCCTGTTGCTACGGAATTTAAGCCCTAGAAACTAGATTGCATCTGAAATTCCAAGCCTAGGAGCCCCTGTCACTTCTCTTTGCACCTACAGTACCACGGGATATTCAATCCAGCACTTTGTGCAGAGTTCAGCATCCCCAGGGCTTTACTGCTTGATAAGTGATACTAAGGGGAGCAATATTGCACCTCTTTAATTTTAAGGTGAATGACCTCATTACGTGGGAGTGACAACAGCAGGGTAAATAAATCACTGCTCACAACACTTATAGATTTCATTTAATGCTATTTTATTGGTAAATGAGTATATTGTTACATTTCCTTAATATGACCATATATCATGTCATTGTGCTGATACAATATAGTGTTACATGGTGCAAAGGATAATTAATAATAAAATACAGATTGTATTATATAAGAATTGATACATAAAGGGAATCTTCACCCCGAAACTGTTTCTTGCATAATGACAGAAAATATCACTGGAAGCAGCTTTCCAATATACATTCATCATACATTTTCAGTGGTTATAAAGTCACGTGTAAGTGCTATCACAGTCGATGTTTATCCCCTTCTATCCTCTGGGTCTGAATCTTAAAACAATCGCCTCAAGGTGCTTCAATGAGCTGGCAACATTGTTTCAAGAGTCAGAGCCAGCAGTGCAGCGAATGGTCAGTGAGACTGACACTGCTTTAAAGCAGACCTGTCACACAGACATAAAAAGCTGTATGATAAAAGTCCTTTTCAAATTAAACATGAAATCCAAATTCTATTTTTATTAAAGCTTTTATAGTTGTTGTAAACTCATTTACAAATCGCAGCTGTCAATCAAATATTGCTTGCCCCTCCTCTATGCCTTAGGCATAGAGGCGGGGCAGACAATTACTTTCACTTTCCATTCAGCACTTCCTAGATGTCACTGCTCTCCCCACATTCCCCAGTTCTCTTCACCATTTAATTGTGTAGCCAGGGCATGGGGATGGACATCAGGTCCCCCATTCTGGTGCACAAACAAGATTCTGAGATGATACAAGGCTTGTCTTAATAACAGTGTCTACAAAATGGCTCCTGCCTGCTTGCTATAATTATGAATCCCTAGACCAAAGGAAACACAATTCAAATAATTTATATTGTGTAATTAAAGCTTATTTAGAATTTGGAAAAAAAAAATTTCGGGTGACAGGTCTCCTTTTAAATAATTTGAAAGCCACTGAAAAGTGTTGAATGGATGTATATTGCAAAGTTGCTTAAAATTATATTTTCATCTGTTGTGCAAAAACTGTTTTTGGGTAGAGGATCCCTTTAAGAACATCAAGTATGATCAAAGGACAGCCTTGCAGTATCTGGTGGGATGCTGGGAGTCTTTTTTTAAAAAAGGTTATAGTGCTACCAGCCTGATTTATGCAGTCCCCACTGACACACACCAGATGGACCAGGTGTATGAGAAAGACTGAGTTCCCATTGAAGAATCATTAGTTGGAAAGCCATTGTTCTACCTGTTTTATCAATTCCATTAATCCATAGAGCACTGATAGTGTGAGCTGGCAGACTCACTGTCATATCTACACTGGAGTTTGGGTTGGACAGTGACATCTCCTTTAATTGTGTATTTCAGAGACCTCCAGCTAATGACATTCCCATTGATATCCCTATTATTTAGCAGAACCTGCCTTATGGTCTCAGGAGACAAAACCTCATTCCACATATGGACGTCACTTATTTCCCCATGAAATGAAGTTTGATAATCCCATCCAGTCTCATAACTAGCCCTCCGCATCTGACCCAGGGTTATACCGTTCGGAAGATCAATTGAAAAGCCTTTTTTTAGTACTGTTCGAGGGGAGACTTTTCCATTAACCCAAAGCTGTAGAACTCCAGTATCAGAGTCCCAGGTCACACACCTGTGTATCCACTCCAGAGTGTCTGTCTTTACATTAAAGGATGCGTGTGCATTGTTCAAATAGATATAAGAAGGACAATTTGATATGCAATTACTTGTTGGCATCTGGAAGAAAACAAAATTGTGGATCTGTGAGTTTGGTGTGTCCGTGGTAAAAAAGGCATATCTTCTGCCTTCTGTGTAGCTCCTCAAACACACAGTGAGTTTGCGTAAAGGCTCAGTCACCATTGGTGTCAGAACCACATAATCAGCAGCAGACTGCATGGGGAAGAGGAAGACACTTCTATCCATGTCTAGAGAGGAAGAGAAAGAGTATGTGGGGACAAATAAGAAAATACAGTTGGAAACATTATGGCCAAAGGAGAAAAAAAACTACTAAGAAAAAAATGAAACGAAGGATGACTTTAAAAAGAGAAACTTAACGTCACAACAACGAAAATCTAGCAAGGTGTATGTTTGCGAAGATTCTCATTTCTACAGATCTACCATGACCTGGATGAATAAGTCAAATCAACTAAACGTCTTCAAGAAACAACACAGCAAGAACACTTGATTTGACTTATTTCTACAGATATTTAGTAGGGTGTAGATTTGGGTATTTTTTATACAAATGAAGTTCTAGTTGTATATTGTATGTGTACTCTTCAGTTTATATTTGTTGTACTCTGCCTCGGCAAATTGTTTTGTTTCCATCATAGTAGTTCATTTCAGGATAGGCATCACTTTAGTAGTAGTCGGGACCTTACTCTCTTGACTCTCCATCAAATGTTGAACAAACATACTGTAGGTGGACTTCTCTATTAGAAGCAATTTGGGATTAGGGTGCAAATACTTATGTCAGAGGGTGACTAGTGCAACGTGGCTGATGCTGAAATGTACCTTGTTCTAAGGGCCTTATTGTCTCTTTCTTGGTTTTTCCATAATATCCAGCTAGTCATGTTATCCCATACACCTGCACTGACAAAACCCCCAGAAACAAAAAACACACAATTTAATTATAAATTTTTCCCAAGATCTTATACCTGACAACTTCTGTATTTACCTTCTTGTGCCATGGATCCATAACAGAGCAAAAGGCAAAAGATTTGTATCTCCATGTCCCTAAAAAAGAGAAGGTTTCACATAGTAAGCCATGAATTTATTAATTAGTCATGGCCCTCAAATAAGCAACATTAATTAGCATGGACCAATTCTGGAAACCTTTAATTTCACAGTTATTTAGTGCTCTTATTACTTAAATATCATCTTTCGAGTAGTGTCCTGCAGCGGGTGGGGTACCCACAGGTTACATGCAAAAAAAGCAGGTGGTAATATTGTCGCATATGGGTCTGCGGGTTGCTGGTCTTATTTATATTTCTTATTGTATATTATAATATGTATATTATCTATATTTTACTTCTTTAAACATTTTTTCAGCTCCACCCACTCCTGATGATGCCATTTCCGGTTTGGTCATTGGGTTGGGGATTAGGCAATTGTGGTTTGGATAAGGCAGCGGGTTCAAGTGGGTAAAAATGCAGGTTGCAAGTCCAGTTCATGGGTCTGGGCTTTAAAAATCGGTTCTCTGCAGGAATCTACCCTAGAGGGTATGTACATATCTGCATACTGTATAAACAAACACACACACATATATACAGTAGATATATACTGTATATACCCACCCACGCACACGCATACACAAATCACACATAAATATATACATAAATAAATTGTCTTTCAGCTGAAAAAAGCTGCTGTAGCGGCAGACAAAAGAATAATCCAAATCATCTTTGATTATCCTGTCACTTCTCTCTTCTCTTTTCAGGAATGGCACCAGGAACAGAATGATGGGTAAAACAAAGTGTTATGGGATATTTCCTGTCCCCTTGAGAATTTTCTGGTGAAAAAATAAATTACCACCACTATATAAATGGCGGAAACATTTTGCGAATTTTCTGGCGTTAATTTTGTCTTTCGTACATTTCACTGTTTAGTAAACCAGGCATTAATGTGTACATAGCGTTATTTTCAGCAAATGTGATAACTGGCGCAAGAAAATTCTTTTCTGATTTTTCATCTGATTTTCATGATTTTTGGGGATTTTTCACCTGAAACTCAGAATTTTGCCCGAAAACTTCAGGGTGTTGCCAAAAACCCAGCGCACATCAAAAAAATCATTGTGACTTTTCCCATTGACTTACTGTATATGCAAACTCGACAGGTCTGAGATACCGGATTTTCTGATTCAGACTTTTCCACCCTCGGGGTTTAATAAATTACGAAAAATTCGCGATTTTTTTAAAAGCCCGATTTTATTTAAAAAAATCAAAATTTTTTCGTGATTTTTGCATTTGGAGTTTAGTTAATAACCCCCTAAGTGTGAAACGAAGTTTTCCCTGGGGAAATATATATGCTCGGGTTAAGTGTGTAGTATATATGCGAATTAGGATACTGATTTGGTTTGGCCAGACACAAGGGTTCAGCACCGAATCCTGGATTTGGATTATCCCCAATATATATATATATATATATATATATATATATATATATATATATACACATACAATAAATACATTATAAAGTATATGCCTATAATTCATGCTCAGTGGTGTCACCAGGGTCCTTAGTGATTGAAACTAGTGCATTTTATGCAAAATATATAAAAATAGAAAAAGGGCTGAGCATTGGCCTGAAATGTTGGATCTTTTCAGATCAAAGCCATGAGAAGCTAATAAAGGCTTTTTAAACATATATGCCTGAACGGTGCTGTCTTCTACATGTTTGACTAGTGTATTTTATAGCATGATACATATAAATTATACATATCCACATACATACATATTTAAGTACAGGTATAGGATCCCTTATCCGGAAACCCGATATCCAGAAAGCTCCAAATTATGGAATGGCTGTCTCCCATAGACTCCATTTTATCCAAATAATCCAAATTTTTTAAAATGATTTCCTTTTTCTCTGTAATAATAAAACAGTAGCTTGTACTTGATTCCAACTAAGATATAATTAATCCTTATTGGAAGCAAACCCAGCCTATTGGGTTTATTTAATGTTTAAATGAATTTCTAGTAGACTTAAGGCATGAAGACCCAAATTATGGAAAGATCCGTTAACCGAAAACCCCCAGGTCCCGAGCATTCTGGATAACAGGTTCCATACCTGTATATGGTAATAGAATTAGAAGGTACCTTCTATCTATATATTTTGCATATGGGGTTGCATCATTCCTTATATACGTATGCAGTTAGTGTGTACCCTTGGTCATTCCAATTATCAGCCCAATAAACAGATCGCAACAAATCAGAAAAATCTCTTTACCTCTGATATGCTGACCTTGTATGAGGAGGAATGGCTGTATCCTTGCTGGAATCCCAGAGAACTGCTTAGAGTAACACAGGCTTCTCCTTTTATGGACTCTGTTCCCTGCTAATGGGAATTGTGTATATTTTTAAGCAGGACATGAAGTGGGCGGAAGGATGGGGATTGAAGTGTGCCGGACCCCTCTGAGGATTTTATTGCAGGGGATCCCAGCGCACTCTAGTTGCACCACTTGATGGTGGCGCTGTCTTTATATGGATGTAAACTTAAATATTGTACCTAGTGTATGTGTTTTATCTATTTGGAGTAGGGTTGCCAGTTGTCTGGGCCATAACACTAAGACGAAAACTGCCTCGCGACTTTATAGTCCCACCCCAAGCATCACCCACCTTGCATCAATATCATCACCCTTGGGTTTACCACTGGCAGTCTCTGTTCCACCATATTTGTGGGATACATCCCACAAGGATACTGTCCCACAAAGGGATAGTGTTATGGGAAAACATGTTTTTTTCCAAAACACATCATTTAATAGTGCTGTTCTAGCAGACTTCTGCACTGAAATCCATTTTATAAAATAGCAAATAGATTTTTTTTATATTTAATTTTGAAATCTGACATGGAGCTAGACATATTGTCAGTTTCTCAAGTGCCCCCAGTCATGTGACGTGCTCTGATAAACTTCAGTCACTCTTTACTGCTGCTGTAATAAAAATACCTGGTGATCTAGTGGTGCAGCGACGGCGCCACCTTGGTTTCTTAGGGCGCGCCTCTTAAAAGTACAGGCGCGCTGGGGTGATTACGCCAGCGCGCATTGGCGCACGTTTTGGTGCAAAATTTGAAAGTATTTAAGGCCCATTCATGCTCCCAGCCAGTGCCTGTGATAGAACTTGTTTCTAGTGGTTCCTGAGCCTTTTGCGTCTGATCTGTTCTGTATCTAGTCCATTTGATTACCCGTGTTTGACCCAGCCTGTTCCTGACTATTCTGCATTCTGTATCCTGACCCTCGCCTGCCTACGACAACTCTTCCTGCTTAACCCCTTGATTGATAACCCGGTTTGACCCTTGCCTGCCTGACGATTCTTGATATCTGACTGCCTCGACCTTGCCTGTCTGACGATTCTCTTGCCTGCTCCATTTGTATCGTGACCTTCGGCCCAAAAGACTCTGCTAACAGCCGTGCCCCTCGCCAGCCAGAACATCTCGCCTTGCACCCCTCGTTAAGTCCAGGTGGCACCCAAGTAAGCTGAGGGCTCCTCCCGAAGCCCAACGGTGGTCACACTACTGGTGAAGCCGAGCCGAGACCAGGGTGCTTGGCATTTGTTCTGGTATCGGGTGCCGGCCGTGACAGCTGCACTGCAAGTTGGAGTGATATCACTTCCCTCTCTTTCTGCTCCGCCAGCAGCCCATCAGCAGAACAATGGGACGGTAATCAGATAACAGCTCCCTGGTAGATATAAGAACAGCACGCATTGAAAATCCATGTCCCACCGAGATGCCTTCAGTTACATTCAATAAGAGAAACAATAGCTTGTTGGAAAGCAGTTCCATAGTGCAGCACTGTCTCTTTCTGAAAGCGCATGACCAGGAAAAATGACCTGAGATGGCTGCCTAAATTTGTGTTTATTCACCCTAAAGCAGCATGGGCACCCAAAATAAATATCAACTCCATCCTAACTTTAAGAAGCAGGCAAAAGAAAATAACTTGAAGTTCCAGTTTGTAAGGAAAAACAAAAATACTAGGCTTGTGCTTATTGACAGAAAAATAAATGTTGCCTTACATTACAGGGATGTAATGTAGGAATAGGAAGAGAGAAAGCAAGACGAACACTCCTCTGAAATAACATATATTCCCTACAAACCACTTTCTATAATGGAGGTGTGCCACTGAGCCTTGTGAGTCAGATTTATATCTGTAGACTAACAGTGCAGTTTATCAAAGAATTCCATTACACTCAGTGGAAGCTGTTTATTTTGTTGCAGTGCAATTTCTGTCAGAAGGCCCCAAATGCCGCTCTACTGGGGCAGCTAAAACCAATTCTGGTAACATTTAAGAATGTTTTTTTTAACTAGAAATTCATCTTGTTTAGTGTATATAGTACAAGTGTACTCTACACACCAGTGAATTCAGATCCGCCTTTATGCTCTCAGGTGGCAGCAGACTCAGATGCAGCCCTGTTTGTTGTCATAGAGTAACCACTGTTAGCTCTTTCAGAGGCATGTCATGGCTTTCAGGAGCCCTAACCCCACCAAACTGGCTGAGAATGGGAGGCTCCAGCTACGCCTGTGATATACCTGTTTCATTTTTTCGTTGCCCTGATAACTGCCAGGGAAGATTTACAGTATCTCTTATGACAAAAAGACAGTTATTTATATCCTTTTAAATGGGGGAAAGTCAATTTTCAGGGGCCTGTGCCACAGGGCCAACGTAATGTGTTTATTTATTGTTTTATAAAAGGTAAAGAATGTAGTACAAGTTTACAGAGTTTCTCTTTTTATTCCTTGGGATAGGAAGTAACGATTCCAATTTAACTTTAAAGGAGAAAAAAAGGTTAAAACAAAGTCAGCTTTATCGGAAAGGTCTTTATGAATACACTAGTAAATCCTCAAAGTAATGCTGCTCTGAGTCCTCTGTCAAAAGAAACACAGGATTTCTTTCCTTCTATTGTGTACTCATGGGCTTCTGTATCAGACTTCCTGTTTTCAGTTAAACATCCAAGGCTTGGGCTTGAGCATGCTCAGTTTGCTAATTGCTCCTTCCCTCCCATCTGTAATCTAAGATCAGAGATCACAGTTTAGAGTGAGCAGGGATAAACTCAGGCAGGAAATGATGTCACAGGCTAATATGGCGGCTGCTATCCTAAACAAACAGAGGCAGTG
Source organism: Xenopus laevis (assembly GCF_017654675.1). Lineage (NCBI taxonomy): Eukaryota > Metazoa > Chordata > Amphibia > Anura > Pipidae > Xenopus > Xenopus laevis. Next base: position 117,273,106 of record NC_054385.1, on the reverse strand, counting down.
TCTAGAGCTGTTTACGCAGGTATGGAAAAGCATTCTGAAGAATAAAAATGATGTAGCTTGCACTATCATGGCTAATCTATTGGTAATAAACGGTCTTGGTAGCTTTCCTTCTCCTTTAAGTTCAGGGAAAATGTGACATCTGGATTTCCTTCCAATATTCAAATTCCCTGGAATCATTCCTTATAAATATTCCCCATAGTCCTTCTGAAATATAATACCCTAATATGTAGACATGTCAACTGATTAACAGGATCACAAACCACCACTGCAACCAAAATAGAGCCCACTGTTACAGTAAGGTTCTATCTATGTGCTTTTTTTTGACGTCCATCCTGCTGTCTTGTTGCTACGGTATGCTGTAGCAACCAAATGGCAGTTAAAATTCCTAGCCTGACAGTTACAGGCAAAAAAACTGTACAAAAAACAATACAAAGAGAACCTGTTGCAACTGCCAGTTAGCATACTGCCACCTACTGTTACACTTAGGAGGTTATTTATCAAAGTCCGAATTTATCTCAATATTTTCTAATTTTTTGAGCTTATTTATTAATACACTTTCCCGATAATTTTGTTTGCGGGAAAAAATCTTTTCTTGATTTTTTCGGATTTTTCATCTGATTTTCACGATCTTTTCGGATTTTTCACCCGAAAACTCAGAAAACGTAAGGGTATTGCCAAAAACCCAGCGCACATCAAAAAATCATTGGGACTTCTCCCATTGACTTTTATGCAACCTGACAGGTCTGAGATGCTGGATTTTCAGATTTAGACTTTTCCATCCTCGGGGTTTAATAAATTCTGAAAATTTTTTGATTTTTTAAAAGTCCGATTTTATAAAAAAAAAATCACAACTTTGTCGTGATATTTGCATTTGGACTTTAGTAAATAACCCCCTAAAAGTTTATCTATAGGGTGAACCATATTGCTGCTGTTTCACTAAAGGAACTGTCAATGAGACGTGTACTTACTGTGCAATATTGGTGAAGCCAGTACAATAGGGAAGATACTTGTGGAGCAGGAACTGCAGATACAATGGAACACACAATATTCCCATATTTTACTCATGCTCACAGCACTCATAGTTTTCATTTAATTCTGTTTTATTAGTAAATGAGTATATTGTTACATTCCCTTAATACAGCCATATATCATGTTATTGTGCTGATACAATATAGTGTTACAGGGTGCAAAGGATAATTAATAATAAAATACACATTAATAACACACTTTTATACAGGAGTTGGGTGCCTGTGTCGATTCTGATAAGCGTTTTGCATAAAATTGCTATTTGATATATAAGCAGAAAGAAAAGTCAGCTGGGATTGACAGATATATCTGGCAGATATACACAGGTAGGTATGTAGGTAGATAAACTGATGTAAAATGCCATTATCAGCTCTCTACAAGAATACATTTATTTGTAGGTGCTGGGTGACCAGATACAGACTAGGGCAGGGGTCCACAATCTTTTTTTTTTTTACCTGTAAACCACATTTAAATGTAAAAAAAGTTGGGGAGCAACACAAGCAAGAATAAAATGGCCAAATAGGGGCTGTGATTGGCTACTTGGTAGACCGTATGTGGACTAGCAGCCGACATGATGCATAACTTGGCAGTATACTTCATTTTTATGCAAAAAAAAGCACCTGCTTTGAGGCCACTGGGAGGAACATCCAAGGGGTTGGAGAGTAACATGTTGCTCACGAGTCATTGGTTGGGGAACACTGGTCTAGGGGGATACTTACTAAAACTCAAATTTATCCACAAAGTCAATCTAACTGCCATCCACGAATTTAACTCATTTATCAAAAAATCTACTCCAAAAGTCGGCGCAAAAAAAAAAACAACAACTTTGCGACTAGAGTGTATTCGAATTGTGCGACGACACGACTTCACTTGCCGCGACAATTCAAATTTATCGGACGAAAACCAGTGCAGATCACTTCAAACTTCTGCCATTGACTTCTACATGAATATTTTTGGATTCAGATTTTTAGCAGCTTAATTTTTTGCAGTATAATTTATTTTTTCCTCTAAAAAATATTTTTTTTTTCATTTGGAAACTCGACCAGAAAAATTTGAGGTTTAATAAATAGGCACCTGTATTTGAAGAGAAGTCGATGGCGGAGCTCTCCCCACTCCTTCCCCTCACCCTCGTCCGCCGCAGCTATCGCTGGATCTCGCTAACTTAGAGCCGAGTTCTTGGATTCATGTAGAAGAAATACCCACTGGCAGCGCAGGCGGACATATCCACGGGAGGCGGTAGGATTAATATCAATATGCGGCTTTATTTAAACATACACAGTGGTAGATAGTGGGTGTGTGAAGAACTAATGCATTTCGTGCCCCACAAGCTCAGAGTTCTGAGGAAGTACCCAGCTTGTGGGGCACGAAACGCGTTAGTTCTTCGCACACCCACTCTCTATCTACCACTGTGCCATTATAATAACATCAGCTTTCTCTGACTAAGGGGCAGATTTATGAATTTCAAGTTTATGGAAGTTTCTAAAAACTCCCACCAACTCCCATAAACTCAAAATTGGAAAAATAAATGACCAATCAAAATTTATTAAAAAATCAAAATAGTTTTTCTTAAAAACGGGTGAATAGGATCAAATTCGATTCGAGTTTTTTCACCAGAATTTTTTTTTTCAAAAGTCCACCAAATGACTCCAAATTGATTGTAGGAGGTCCCCCATAGGCTAAAACACCAATTCAGTTTTAGATGGCGAATAGTTGAATTCGAATTCTTAACGGGACAGTACATGATAAATTCAAAATTTGATTTTTTTTTTAATTCCAATCGAATTTGAACTATTCCCTAGTCGAATTAAACTAAGGGGCAGATTTATCAAGGGTCGAATTTCGAGTTCATAGGAGTTTCTAAAAACTCCCATCAACTCAAAATTTTTTTTAAAAATGACCAATCAAAATTTATAGAAAAGTCTAATTCTTTTTTTAAAAACAGGTGAATAGGATCGAATTCGATTCGAGTATTTTCACCAGTTTTTTCAAAAGGCCACCAAATGATTCCAAATTGATTGTAGGAGGGCCCCATAGGCTAAAACACAAATTTGGCAGGTTTTAGATGGCGAATAGTTGAATTCGAATTCTTAAAGGGACAGTACATGATAAATTCGAATTTAGATATTTTTTTTTTAATATCAATCGAATTTGGACTATTCCCTAGGCGAATTACACTACGGGGCAGATTTAGCAAGGGTCGAATTTCGAGTTCATGGGAGTTTCTAAAAACTCCCATCAACTCCCACAAACTCAAAAAAAAACAACCAATCAAAATTTATTTTAAAAAAATCCAATATTTTTAAAAACGGGTGAATAGGATCGAATTTGGACGATTCCCTAGTTGAATTACACTAAAATAAACTCGAAATTCGAATTTAATAATTCACATTTTCGATTTGACCCTTGATAAATCTGCCACCAAATGAGCCCTTCTTTTCAAAAAAACGATAGATCTCCTTATTTCTAAAGACATATTTCCCTTAGTAATAATCATTAGCTGGAAAGTCATTGTTCTACCTGTTTTTTCAATCCCATTAGTCCATAGAGCACTGATAGTGTGAGCTGCCAGACTCGCTGCCATATCTACACTGGAGTTTGGGTTGGACAGTGACATCTCCATTAATAGTGTAGATCAGAGACCTCCAGCTAATGACATTGCCATTGATATCCCTATTATTTAGAAGAACCTGCCTTATGGTCTCAGGAGGCAAAACCTCATCCCACATATGAACATCACTTATTTCCCCTTGAAAGGAAGCTTCAGGATCCCATCTACTCCCATAGTATCTATACAAACTAGTGTGTGTATTCCTGGATGGTAGGTGCATCTGACCCAGGGAAATACCCTGCTGGAGATCAATAGGATAGCCTGAGTTCAGTGATGTGCGAGGGGAGACTTTTCCATTAACCCAAAGCTGTAGAACTCCATTTCCCCAGGTCACACAGATGTGATTCCACTCCAGAACATCTCTCTCTCCTGGAATGGATACCTGCACATTTTTCACATAGATATGGAAATAACCTGATGGGGATTGTACAATAACGAACATGTTTTGGATCTGTGAATTTACGGTGCCCACTGTAAAAAGGGCAAATTGTTTGCCATCTGTGTAGCTCCTCAAGCAAACGGTGAATTTATTTAAAGTCCCAGTCATCTTTGGTGTCAGAAGCACATAATCATCAGAAGACTTTTTTGGAAAGAGGAAGACACTGCGATCCATGTCTAGAAAGGAGGAGGATTTTGGGGAGATACAAACCAAGAAAATACAGTTAGAAACCTTATAGCCAAGGGAGACAGCAAAATGCAACCAAGGATTGGTCATGAAAGTGAAGTTAATGTTAAAATTAAGGAGCAGTTTTATCAAAGGTCGAAGTGAAAATTCAAATTTAAAAAATGCAAATTTCAAGCTAATTTATGTGTACTTTGATACTTTGGATCAAATTCGATCGAATGCACTATTCCTTCGATCCGTACGATTCAAACTCAATCGAAAACAAACATATCCGATTGAAAACTGACCTATTTGGCTAAAAAAAGTTGATTTTTTTTAATAAATTTCGGTTGGTCTTTTTGAATTTTGAAGTTTTTCAAATTCGAAATTCGACCCTTGATTAATCTGCCCCCGACTGTCCGAATGGTGTAATATTTTGAGGCAAATGGTGTTCTATTGTTTACCGTTTTTTTCCACTTAGATTTTCTTTGTTTTCTGCCTCTTTTCCTACTTGAAATATAAAGGGCCCGATTCATCAATAGTCGAATATCGAGGGTTAATTAACCCTCGATATTCGACTGGGAACTAAAATCGTTCGACTTCGAATATCGAAGTCGAACGATTTTGCGCAAATCCTGTGATCGATCGATTAAATCCTTCGAATCGAACGATTCGAAGGATTTGAATCCAACGATCGAAGGAAAATCCTTCGATCAAAAAATCACAGGCAAGCCTATGGGGACCTTCCCCATAGGCTAACATTGACTTCGGTAGGTTTTATCTACCGAAGTAGGTGGTCGAAGTATTTTTTAAAGAGACAGTACTTCGATTATCGAATGGTCGAATAGTCGAACGATTTTTACTTTGAATCGTTCGAATCGTTCGAATTCGAACGAATTTAACTAATTCGATGGTCGAAGTACCCAAAAAATACTTCGAAATTCGAAGTTTTTTACATTCGAATTCTTCACTCGAATTTTGTAAATCTGCCCCAAAGTGTTATCTGGTTGCTCAGGGAAGCGAGTAAATGGGGTTGTTCCACGGCTACATTGTCACTGTTATTATTGTGATTCAGACAAATGTTTTTCTGCATGGGTAAGAGTGCCTTAAGCAACCAGATAACAGTTTAACATCTGAAATTGAACAAAATAAGGCAGTACAGGTATGGGATCCTTTATCCGGAAACAAATTATCCAGATAGCTTTCAAGTACGGGAAGGCCATCTCCCATAAACTCCACTTTAATCAAATAAGTCAGGTATTTTAAAAATTATTTTCTTTTTTTCTGTAATAATAAAACAGTAGCTTGTACTTGATCCCAACTAAGATATAATTAATCCTTATTGGAAGCAAAACCAGCCTATTGAGTTTATTTAATGTTCAAATGATTTTTAGTAGTCTTAAGGGATGGTGGCCCAAATTACAGAAAGACCCCCTTAACCCCAGGTCCCATACCTGTATCCCCTCTTTTGACATTTCAACATTTTTATTGGGTTTTCCAAAAAAAAAAAACCAAAGCATCGTAGGTTTTATTTAGCAGGTAAAAATAAGTAAAAACAGACAATGGCGAAGATTATACAATGCTGCATATCAAATGAAAGGCGTTGGATGAACACAGTAGTACAGGTATAGAATTCGTTATCCAGACTGTGCACATGCTCAGTATGGTCTGGGCTGCTTAGGGATCGTCATGAATTATCAACAGCACAAGCAGGGCCGGATTTACATAGCAGGCGCCCCTAGGCCCACTGCCGTTCATCACCCCTCCCCTTTATTCGTGCAAATTTTCATCATCTGGACTGGAACAATGGGGATTGGCGCATGGAAAATTAAAAAAATTATTGTATCTCCAGCGCATCCCCAGTGTTTTTGAACCAATGTGGGTGTGGTTGGGCAGCATCCCGCCCCCGGGCCTAGGTGGCCTTTCCACAAATCCGGGCCTGAGCACAAGTCAAATAATATCTGCTGGTACATGACACAGCAAGACTGATAATCAGACTATACAGACTGCACTGGGTCCTGTGTTGTCATGTAATCTAATGTGGATTTTATAGTTTTTGTATTGTTTAATACAAACTTTCTCCAACTCTGCAGAACCAGTGGCTGCAGCAAAATAATCCTCCAAATAGAATCCCAGTTTATCTTTTTAAATCTGGCTCCATGATCTTTGTCCCCTGCAGCTGGAGTTGGAAACAGTAAAGGGGATGGAAAGCCAAAATAAAATCCAATACAAATCTCTACACAGTTGCCGACTGCTCTACAGGGAAACAAACAAAGCTGCTTGAGTTCTGCATGGCTGGGAAGTAAGGCGGGAGCTCCCCCTGCTGTTCAGAAGTATGATTGTTTCCCTGCAGAGCAGTTAGGGACTGTCTGACAATTCCTATCCACAGCAGTAAATGAAGGGGGAATATCACTGCATACAGTCAGGTTTCTTATAAAAACGTTACATATTTTTTAATTAATGTATAGTGACTTTTATTTTTTGCCTTTACATGCCCTTTAAGGTAGTGAAACAGTCCACAAAAAAATCCTTTGTATAATGAGCTGCTCCTCATCTCAAAGTCTAGCAAAGACAGCAGCTTATGGAAACATATTTTGTTTACTACAGAGTAAATGATCTCAATTTCAACAAATGACTGTTTACAGAGGGAAGGGGGAGTTCAGTGGAATCTAAATTTAATCAAATTTTCTACTAGTGCTTTATCACAGCAAAAAAGGACAATATGAATTGTTCTTATTTAAATAGGCAAAATCCATCTTCAACACAAGTCCCCATTCCTTCCCCAGTGTTTATGACAGATTTTCTTGAGAACTAGCAAATATTTCCAAGCCAAACACTGGGCATAGGACATACTCTCTGATTGGTCGCTTGGGGTTTCTAGACATGGATACAGTTTGCGCTTGCCATTTCAGTTAATTTGCTGTTCTTTATTTACCTTGATATGCCATGGATCCAGCAAAAAGCAAAAGCCAAAGGACTCGCATCTTCAGGTTCCTAAATAAGAGAAGATTTCACTTAACAAGCTGTGATTTTAATATTTAGGGACAGATTTATCAAGGGTCGAATTTCGAAATAATGGGAGTTTTTTTTTTGAATTCCCATAACTTCGAAATTCGAATTAAAAAAGACCAATTGAAATTTATCAAAAAAACGATTTTTTTTTTCGGTCGAACAGGTCCATTTTCGGCACTTTCGATCGAATTCGATTCAAAGTTTTTCCAAAAAAACCTTCGATATTTCAAAGTCCACTGATTGACTTCAAATAGGTTCTAGTAGGTCCCCCATAGGCTAAAACAGCAATTCGGCAGGTTTTACATGGTGAATGGTTGAAGTCGAATTTTTAAAGAGACAGTACATGATAACTTTCGTTATTCAAATTTTTGATTTTTTTTCAAATTCGAATCAAATTTGGACTATTTCCTAGTCGAAGTACACAAAAATTATCTTGAAATTCCAATTTTCACTTCAACCTTTGATAAATCTTCCCCTAAATGTCATATTCCTTAAAGGGGACCCATCGCCTTAAGAAATAATACCACATTCATTTGTCAGTCAAAACAAACTTCACTAACAATATATAAAATGTTTAAAACTTGTTTTCATCAGTCTTGAAATTATTCAATCATGGCAGCCGCCATTTTATCAACACTGATTTTATCAACACTGAATAATGTAAGCTTTGCATCATGCCACAATCTTGTTTTTTTGTCTAAATAGGGGACTAAATGGACATGCCCGTGCACTGGCTACACAATTAGATTAGATGGATGTTTTAATAAAAAATAATTTAGGTTCCATGTTTAATTTGAAAAGAGCTTTTGTTATTCAGCTTTTCATGTCTGATGGTCAGGTCCCCTTTAAAATATCTATCTGATTCAAGTATACATTTTAAGGGGCAGATTTAACAAGGGTCGAATAGTAAAATGGAATTCGAATTTTTAGAGTTTCAAAATTCACACATAAGAATTGTAATCCCCCTATTCGAATGTAAATTTGAATGTGAGATTTATCACACCTCAACCATGGAAACAATCCTAATTGGAATATTCACCGTCCAAAACCCGCGGAGTTCATGTACAAGTCAATGGCAGGTCCGTTTGAGCCATATTGAGATGTTAATAGCCTTCCTAACATTCAAGGTTTTTTTTTGGGGTCTTATAGCTAAGATTAGATATTTTAATATTTTGACTAGGGGCATCCAACCTATAGGTCTCCCTCTGGTTTTAAAAAGCAACAAGACTCTTAGGGGCATATTTATCAAGGGTCGAATTTCGAATTGAAAAAACTTCGAAATTCGAATTCAAAAAGACCAACCGAAATTAAGTCAAAGTTTTTTTGGTCGTATAGGTCCATTTTCAATCAAATAGGTCCGTATTCGGCCAAATTCAAATCGTACAAAATGAAGGAATAGTGCATCAATTTGATTCTAATTCGATTCAAAGTTTTTCCCAAAAAAAACTTTGATTGACTCCACATAGGTTGTAGGAGGTCCCCCATAGGCTAAAACAGCAATTCGGCAGGTTTTAGATGGCTAATGGTCGAAGTCGAATTTTTAAAGAGACAGTACATGATAAATTTCCATATTCTAATTTTTGAATTTTTTTCAAATTCAAATCAAATTTGGGCTATTCCCTAGTCGAAATACACAAATTTTCTTCATTCGAAAAGTCCCCTCGACCCTTGATAAATCTGCCCCTTAAAGAAGAATTCAAACCCTCCCTCCTCCCCCCAGCCTACGTGTTACCCAGCGCAAATGCCCCTAATGATTTACTTACCCCTCTGTGCAGATTCAGGCATCAGAGTTGAGCCGCTTCCTAATCTTCGGAATGAGACAGATGCTTCAGCAATTTTTGTGAGTTTCGGAGCAGGACGGTCTCATTCCGAAGATTAGGAAATTGCTCAACTCTGATGCCTGAATCTGCACAGAGAGGTAAGTAAAATGTTAGGGGCATTTGCCCAAGGTCACATTTAGTGGCATATTTATCAAGGGTCGAATTTCGAATTGAAAAAACTTCGAAATTCTAATTTAAAAAGGTCAAATAGGTCCGTTTTCGATTATATAGGTCCATATTTGCCGAATTTGAATCGTTCAAATGGAACTAATAGTGCATTCGAACTGATTTGATTCAAAGTTTTTCCCCAAAAAACTTTTGATTTTTCAAAGTCCACCAATTGAGACCAAATAGGTTCTAGGAGGTCCCCCATAGGCTAAAACAGCAATTTGGCAGCAATTTGGTCAAAGTTGAATTTTTAAAGAGACAGTACATGATAAATTTCTAATTTATTTCGAATTTGTATAAAAAATCTAAATAAAAATATAAAATATAAAAAATGTAAAAAATAGCTTGAAATTAAATTTTTTTTCATTAAAAATTTACTTTGACCTTTGAAAAATCTGCCCCTTAGGCTGGGGGAAGAAGGGAGGGGGTCTATGTAGGGTAGGGGAAAGGGTTTTTTTATGTTTACGGTTACATTCTACTTTAAAACATGTAAAGACAAGCTGGTAACCATATGTACCATCAGGTATTAATAAAGCTCTGACTTGTTGCCACATCACACAAATTGGGAACTGTTTGTTACTCTTTATAGGAGGGAAAGTTCTCTTTACAAACATTAACCATATCCCAGAAACATCAAGCTATATAATATACATTAGGGGGACGTCTACTTACCTAAGATAAGTGTGGGCACCATGGCTCTTGAAGACATTTACAAGGGTCATTCCCCATGTCTGTGTTGCATAGTTCATATTATCAAACAGGACCACACACTATATTTATGTATTTAAGGCTACATCATAATTTAGCTGAATAAATAGCAGGGTATTAAACATATTTTTTTTTGTTAATTAGATTTGATTTGATACTTAATTAGATTAGATACTTAAAGGCTAAATCATGTTTGAGTTGAGCAGCCATATAAAGGAAAGAACACTGATTCTGAATAATAGCATTACATTCATATTGTATCATGGACTTCCCAACCAAAATCCAAATCATCAGCCAATAAACAGAACAGAAACAAACAGCAAAGCTCTAATTACCTGGTATATTAGTGAGTGTAGATCCTGAATGAGGAGTAGGGAAGGAAAAGCTTTATGGCAGTTGGAATCCCAGAGAACTGTTCACGGGAACCGAGGCTCCTTCTTATATACCTTCCTACTTATGGGAATGGTGGGATTTGTAGTCTATAATCAACACTTGTAATAGAAAATTAGTAACTGAACAACTACATCTCCCAGAAATGTTTAGTCCGTGGGTGGAACTGGCTTTAATGGTACCATATGGGCGAAACACAAGAGGCAACAACAATGTTTTGAAGGAGAATGTTGCAAACTGTTGAATCAGATGCACTGAAACCTGTTCTATCTCTTAGGAGAGCAGTCATATGGGGGTATAGGGAGATTTGGAATTCTTGTGGCCCCCCTCCCCAAAAAAATATAAGTTTTATATTACGTAACAAGCAACACCAAGGGCCAATCGAAGTCCAATTTTTTTCTGATTATTTTAATGAAAAAAGTCAGACCAAACTAGAATCCACGAGGGGACCTTATTTATTATTAAAAAATGACAATTTACTCGGATTGAAGACAAGGACGAAAAAATCGAGCAGAACTAAGATTTTTAAAAATGTTTTTCCTGAATTGCTAATTTTTTTCAGACTTTTTCCCGAAAAGTCCAAATAGTCGGAACTTTGGGCAAAGTTCAAAGGATACATTGTAGTTCACATTGTAGTTCACAGAAACAGATGGTTTCAGCTCTTCATAAATGTATATTACACTTTATAGCCTAAAACATATAATTCCGCAATTGCGGATTGTAATCTATGCAATTATGAATAATGGGATCAAAGTAAATCATCAACAAAAAGAGTAGAGAGAGTCAAACAAAAAAAAAAACATAAAAGAGTAAGTAAACAGAACTAAGGTCAGACTCAATGCCATATAGTTTAGTTCCTATTAACCTAGTGGGACTAAGGATAGTGTAGTAGGTGTCCTCTAGTAAGTGTCCTCATCTCCTCCCAGGTCTATAGACCGTGGATTTAAGCAAAATTAAAGGAGGCGGAGGTCCCAGGGTGACCATATTTTTAGAAACTGAGGGATTTTGTATCAAAGCAATAGTATGTTCAAACCTTTTGTTACTGTCAATCCTATCGTTTATTTCCGACCAGGAGGGGATAGCCGATGATTTCCATTTAGATGCTATAGAAATACGTATCACTGTCAATATATGTTAATCAGTTTCTGAGTATGTCTAGGTTGGTTCTCAAAGGGCTTCCCCAACAAGAAGGTAGTAGCCTCCAAGGGAATATCTCTATGCATCAAACAGTCTAGCAATTTTTTAACCTCTAACCAAAATGGCTGTATACAAGGGCACTCCCAGAATATATGATATAATGTGCCAATATTCAGGCACACTCTCCAGCATAATGGCGAAACATCAGGGAATATATTATGTAATCTAGAAGGAGTGAGGTACCAACACATTAGTATCTTATATATGTTTTCTTTTTGCTTTACACAGGTAACGCTACTTTTAGCGTTGAGCCAAATATCCGACCAATCCTCCTCAGGGGTTTCGTAACCAAGTAGAGTGTCCCATTTTTTCATATAGTTATGCTTGTAACCTGCTAGGTGAGTAGGGTCATTAATCAATCTATATATTTTGGATATCAGGCCTTTCTGTAGTAAACCTTTGAGCGCTAAGTTTTCAAATTGAGTAGGAGCTTCTCCCCTAAATGTTCTAATAAATGGATCGGAATAATGTCTCATTTGAAAGTAGAGATACCAGGGTATAGCAGTGCTAGATGTTTTAGCAATCAATTGATCCAGAGTAAGCATGACCGTTTGTGAAGTATTCAATAAATTAGAAATCTTCAGGCCCGGATTTGTGGAAAGGCCACCTAGGCCCGGGCCTAGGGCAGCAGGATTTTAGGGGGGAGGCATGCTTCCCAACCACACCCACATTGGTTCAAAAACAGTGGGGTTGCGCTGGAGATACAACCATTTTTTAAATTTCCCATGCACCAATCCCCATTGTTCCTGTCCCTCTGGAGGGGACAGGGGCGGCAAACGGCAGTGGGCCTAGGGGCGCCCACTATGTAAATCCGGCCCTGGAAATCTTGAATAACCCCACTCGTCTGGCTGGCTTCCCCAGAATGTTAGTCCTGGCTGGAACGAAGGATTACCTCTCAAAGCAGTTATGGGGGAGTAGGCTGAGGATAGTTTATATTTGAACTTCAATTTCCTCCATAAATGTAATGTTAGCGTAGTAGTATTTAACGTCATAATTTTAGGTAGCACAATCCCCGGGGTGGGCCAAAACCAAATATTAGCATGAAAAGGAAGGAACTGTGAGTTTTCTATACGTGTCCAATGGGAGTTTGGGGTCCAAGAAGACCATGCTATTAAGTGCCGAAGTTGGGCTCCTTCATAGTATTGGTGATGTGGTTAATGTCTGTCTATTGATTCTATGTTTCTTTTTCCCCCAAATAAAGCTATAAATTGCTGTCTGTATTTCTTTAAAGAATTTCTGTGGAATGGGTACCGGTACGGTTTCAAATAAATATAAAAATTTGGGCAAAATGTTCATGAAATTGGGTATGTATGCCATTTGAGAAGGGTGGATTTTATCTTTTGTGCTAGTGGAACAAAATTTTGGCGAAATAGGCCCTCATATGTAGGAGTGATTTTAGTTCCCAAATATGATATATAATCAGTCTTCCAGTTATATCTATATTGCGTACGTAAAGCTACTATCATATGGGCTGGCAGTCCTACAGGGAGAGCTTCCGTTTTAGATATATTCAATTTATAGCCTGATAACCTCCCATAGCAGTCTAGCAATTCTTGAAGCGCTGGTAGCGAGGTTTGGGGGTTGTAGCTTGATTTAATCACCCAGAAGGTGCCAATTTGAGGGTGGGCACCCAAACAAATCATTGGGTGATAATTGGGGGACTCTCTGTACCTGGAAATATCCTTAAAATTGACCAACTGCACAGAAGAATGTGAAAGATATTTTGAGCAGAAGGTAGTTCTATGTGCCTGTAATCTCTCAGAGTTATTGCGAGTAGAACCATTATTTATAACTGGTACAAGTATATGAGATATTATTGAGAATGCTCAGGACCTGGGGTTTTCCTGATAATGGATCTTTCCGTATTTTGGATTTTTGAGCTTTCTGGATAAGGCAGGGCTGCATTTCTTTAAAGGAGAACTAACCCCCCCAATAAGAAAAGTCCCTATCTATTACACTAGATAGTCCCCCTCCCTGCTTCCCCCCTTCACAGTTCGATCTTCATCTGTAAGGTGTTCCATATTGGCGCATGCGTAGCTGGAGAAGTCTTCCTGTTTGTAGCGACTGCGCATTTGCCAACAGTGCCGGAACTTGCCGAAGGAAGGGAAGAGGACCCAAAGAAGACTGAAGATCCGGAAGATGGCGCCCATGAACTCCACTGCACTTACTCTGCACCGATACGTGAGCAATGTATCTGGGACACTTTCAGGAGTAATGAAGTATGCGGGGGGAGCAGGGTGGGGGACTATCTAGGGTAGTAGTTAGGGGCTTTTCTGATTGGGAAGGGATTAGTTCTCCTTTAAAGAATAAAAGATAACTTAATTGCATGTCCATCTGGTTATAGTCCCTCTTTTTGTCACTGAGACTAGGGAAATGTACTCTAGGATAATTACTGGCAGTGAATGGAAGAGGAATGGGGAGGATATAAATGTGCCTGAGGAGCTCCTTTAAGGTATGATATGAAAGGAGGCCTATACCTAGAACTTCATCGTAGCACCTAGAGATTGTAAATAAATACTATAATGTAGTATGTGCATGGACTCATTTGTTACTTTAAGGATCACTTACCATGATCTTGGGCAGAACTGCAAGAGCATTCAAGGTCATGGCACACAGCAAGATTTGTTGCCTGTGATTAAATCTTCACTACTGTGTGTAAAAAAAATCTTCCTCTGTGCCATCGCCCTATTGGCAAAGGTACATCCTTTAATGTTCTTTCAAACAGGGCCAAAAATAGGGGTAGGCAGAAGAGGCACTTGCCTAAGGCACAGCTATTGGCGGGCCCTTGGTAGGTACCTCTTGAAGAACATTCCACATACCCCTAGTCCAGACTTTCTTGTTTCTGACAGCTTTCTGCACCGCTCCACTCCACCACGCACTGCCCTATGAGATCACATGCACTTTCGCGTGTATGAATGGGGGAAGGAGAAGTGGCTGACCGGGTCGTCTCGAGTGCCCAGTTGGCTTGGACCGCCACTGCTTTCAAAGAGCATCCAGGATTCTTGCCAGACTCTGCACCTCATGCCAGATGCAAAATCAAAGGTGCAGCGCTCAAAGCTGACAGATTCAAGCCAGGACTGCCTTTCTGTAACTTGAGCTTCTAAATACCATAGAAGTTAGAGGGCAGACAGATGGGAGGGGGCCCATTTCTCATGAACAGGGCCACCATTAGAAATCACTGGGCCCTGTACAACAACATTTTTGCCCCGCCCACCCCGGCCCGCAAGCCCCACTCCAAATCCTGCCCACTCCACATCACAGTTAAAAGACCACACAGACATCAGTGCTAAAAAAGGTAACCTCCCACACACACACGTTATAAAAAGCTATTGATGGTCAGGGTCCCCTTACAAGTTTAAAAAAACTGTGGCGCCAGGGACCCCCATAAAAGTTTTTTTTTTTAAAAAATTGGTGGTCAGGGCACCCCTACGAGTTAAAAAAGCAATAATTGGTGACCAGGGCCCCCCTATAAGTTAAAAAAAAACATTTGTGCCAGGGCCTCCCTTATAAGTTAAAAACAAATTGGGGCCCCAGAGAATATTTTTTAAAAAACATTAGTGGTAGGGGCCTATAGATTACAAAAATACATTGGTGGCCAGGGGATTAAAAAAACACACACATTGGTGTTCAGTAGAATTGAACTGGTGGCTTCAGGACATCAACTTTGCCTCCTTTCGTGACTTTCGGTCTTTTCCCCACTTCAGGACTTTAATTTTGTCTGTTTTCGAGACTTCGGGTCCTTTTGGCGCTTCAGAACTTGAACTTTGGCTGTTTTTGTGACTTCGGGTCTTTTCGCGGCTTCGGGACTTCGACTGTTCAGCACTTCCCCTGTGCCCCCCTGATGGCGGCCCTGCTCATGAATATAGTGCTGCTGTAAACGAGAAGTAAAACTTAACTAATGATGTAGTAGAAATTCAAATGGGACAAATTTGCCCATCACTAGCTATCTTACAAAACCCTGTATTCCCTCACTTGCTAAAAAGCCATCCAACCCCTTCTTAAAGCTATCTAATGTATCAGCCTGTACCAATGATTTGGAGGGGGGCTTAAATCAGAGTGACAGCTGAAGAATGCAGGTCAGTGGACACATCTGGCTTGGAAGACATTGTATTCAGTTCACATATGTCATTTATGTTATTGCTCTACCTATCAGACGTCATTGCCCCCTCCCCCAAATGTAATTGTCCAGCCCTCTGATGTCACTACCTGGTTTCATAAATGAAGAATAGTGGAAACCCGACAAGTGTTGTATCTATCGATTTCTGTATAAATGCTGAGTTTATTCGAATCCACGTGTTCTGCTTAGCAAGGAGTGTGGTATAGGGAAAGGTTTGAACACGGAAAGAGGAAACAGGGGGGAGGAGCAGAGAGAGCATGGCGTCAACAGCTAAGCGCAGTGGCTATTTAAGGTGCCTGAGGCTCCTCTCTTCATATCTTACAACATTTAAATAATAGAAAGATGGACAAAAAGATTTGGCAACAAAAAATGTGACCACACCCATTAATAGCCACACCCCCAAAATACCACATCCATTTTACTAAATTTGCCAGGTTATGGAAAGTTTGAATACATTTCTGGGGTTTTTAGGGTCAGGTTGTATGTGTTATTACAGTTTTGCTAATGAAGGTCAACTGCCCGTTAAGCTGCAATTCCCAAAGACCTGCTTATCTTAAATAGTTACAATTGTTTCTTTGCTTATCTTAATTTGTTACAAATGTTTCTAAGTGCAGCTGCCACATATTCTGGGCTCTCTGCCAACAGCCTCTTATTTAATTCTAGAAACATTGTATCTTTTTCTGTCTGTTCAGTACAGGACCTCAAAGAGAAAGTCGGGACATTTCAGTAACAATCCAGGACTGTGAGTTGCAAAAAAGCAAGACAGTTGGCAGGTACTTACATGCAGAAAGTAAAAAGATAGTGTTGCCACCTGTCTGGTTATGACCCTGACAACCCGGTTTTTGGAAAGGCTGTCCTTGTCTTACCTGCCTGCCGGTTTTCCAAATTGGGAAACCCAGACAGGACTCTCCTTGATTGATGGGCGATTGTTGCATACCCGGCTCAGAGTTCCAGAAGAAGGATGTTGGCAAGCTTATCAAAAAAACATTCTCATAGTGTGTTCCAGCAGGGTATGTGACACTGTAATTGTTATTGGCAAGCTCATTTACCACTTTTTTTATTTTTTATTTTCTGCTGCAGATCAAGGAAAGACAATGAATCCATCTGTATACAGAAGATCAATATTACTGTATATCCCCAATATAATGCAGTAGCAGTACAGTTTGGCAATGTAATCCTACACTCCCATCTAGTGTTAAAAGGTAAATTGGCATGTTAAAGTAGAAATATGATTGTGCATTCTGCAATTGAAACACATTTTAGCAGGTTGTGCTCTAAATCCTACTTACCGCAGACTTAAAGGGCATGTAAAGGCAAAAAAATAAAATCCCATTTTTACTTTCTTTAGTGAAAAAGAAACATATCTCCAATATACTTTAATTTAAAAATGTGTACTGTTTTTATAAGAAACCTGACTGTTTGCAGTGAAAGTCTCCCTTCATTTACTGCTGTGGATAGGAATTGTCAGATGGTCCCTAACTGCTGTGTACTTATGAACAGCAGGGGGAGCCCCCGCCTTACTTCCCAGCCATGCAGAACTCAAGTAACTTTGTTTATGATGATCCCTAAGCAGCACAGACCACACTAGGCATGTGCACAGTCTTAGTCTTGCAAAGATGTTTAACACATTTACAAGATGGTGATCCCCTGTGGCCAACTTTGAAAGGCTTGTGGTGCAGTAAATTCATGTTTATGGTTAGTATACAAATTCTGCAGATTACAGAAAGACCCCTTATCCAGAACACCCCAGATCCTGAGGAGTGTGCATAACAGGTCCTATGTGATGGAACATCCTATCTAGATGAGAACTGCATCGAATGCTAGTTAAGGGTATCATGAAAAACTTATGTTTAAAGGAGAAATAAACCCCCAATAAAAGAGCCCCTACCTACTACCCTAGATAGTTAGCCCACCATGCTTCCCCCTCCCCCACATAGTTCATTACCCCTGAAAGTGTCCCAAATACATTGCTCATGTATCGGTACATAGTAAGCAAAGCTGAGCTCATGAGCACCATCTTCCGGATCTTCATCTTCTTCTGGTCCTCTTCCTTCCCTTTCATGAAATGCACTGCACTTTTGGCACATGCACATTTGCTACGAACTGGAAGATTTGCGCATGCACCAATACGGCGCTCCCTTACAGATGAAGACCGAAGAGCCGGAAGATGGAGCCCATGAGCTCCACTGCGCTTACTCTGCACATATACAGGAGCGATGTATTCGGGACATTTTCAGGGATAATGAACTAAGCAGAGGGGAGGCAGGGAGGGGGACTATCTAGGGTAGTAAGTAGAGGCTTTTCTTATTGGGGGGTTTAGTTCTCCTTTAAAGGAAACTATACCCACTAAATGAATACTTAACTGAGTTTATATATAGTATATATCTTACTAAGTGACCTATTAAACAATTTTACCAAAATGGAATATAGATACAGTATCAGTAAATGTTGTCCTTTTACAACTTTTCTTTTCAGCCCCATTTTGTGTTGGTCTGTGTGCTGCCTCAGAGATCACCTGACCAGAAATACTGCAGCTCTAACTGTAACAGGAAGAAGTATGGAAGCAAAAGACACAACTCTGTCTTTTAATTGGCTCATGTGACCTAACATGTATGTGTGCCTTGGTTTGTGTGCACAGTGGAATGCAGGTTCCCAGGGGGTGGCCCTTAGTACTTCAAATGGCAATTTTCTATTTAGGATTACAAAATGGCACATACTATTTAAAAAGTATATTTTTATGACAATGGTTTATTTAGATGAAACAGAAGCTATTTTATGCAATATATTATTCGGGGGTATAGCTAGGGTTGCCACCTGGGCGGTAAAAATTATGATTTATCTCAATGTTATTAATAGGGAAAAAAGATAAATATATAGGCCGGTATTTTTTTCCAGAAAAGGTGGCAACCCTAGGTATAGTTTTCCTTTAAAGGGATACTGTCATGGGAAAACATCTTTTTTTTCAAAGTTAGTTAATAGTGCTGCTCCAGCAGACTTCTGCACTGAAATCCATTTTTCAAAAGTACAAATTGATTTTTTTATATTTAATTTTAAAATCTGACATGGGGCTAGACATATTGTCAGTTTCCCAGGTGACCCCAGTCATGCGACTTGTGCTCTGATAACCTTCAGTCACTCTTTACTGCAAGTTGGAGTGATATCACCCTCCTCCAGCAGCCCATCAGCAGAACAATGGGAAGGCAACCAGATAGCAGCTGCCAGGTAGATCTAAGAACAGCACTCAATAGTAAAATCCAGGTCCCGCTGTGACACATTCAGTTACATTGAGTTGCCAGAAAGCAGTTCTTTTTCTGAAAGCACATGACCAGGCAAAGTGACCTGAGATGTCGTCTACATTCCAATATTACAACTAAAAAATACACTTGCTGGTTCAGGAATGAAATGTTATATTGTAGAGTGAATTATTTGCAGTGTAAACAGTATAATTTAGAAATAAAAACTGCACTATAAAAATCATGACAGAATCCCTTTAAGAGATAAATATTGACCTCTCTTTAAAATGTCACTTAGTTGAACAGGATAGCCACTAGACATAAGAAAAGAGTCCAAGACTATTTACCTGGTATAGTAATACTGTATATGGATCCTATATGATAAGCAGGGAACAAATTACTGTATATTTTTTAGAATCACAAAGTACTGCTTAGTGAAATACAGGCATCTCCTTATATGCTCTGTGGGAATTGTGGGATTTGTAGTTTTTAAGCAACACTTAAAGAAATGTAATAATGTAGGAACTAGAGAAATCCCAACTTTATGGACAGAGCTGAATATAAATGGCCCTCATTGCTGAACACAAGCTACGAGTTCACTGTTAAAAAAAAAAAAAAAATTATTGCAGATTTATTGAAGTCTGCTCCATCTCTAGCTATATATGGGTCAGGCCACACGAGCAGATT
Source organism: Xenopus laevis (assembly GCF_017654675.1). NCBI lineage: Eukaryota > Metazoa > Chordata > Amphibia > Anura > Pipidae > Xenopus > Xenopus laevis. The sequence goes on along the minus strand of NC_054385.1, from coordinate 117,253,536 downwards.
CGGGAAGATTAGTCGTCCCAGCGACAAATCTCCTCTTCTTCATGGGCGACAATCTCCCCGAACTGCCTTCCCCCTGCGCTCCGCCGGCTAAAATTAAAATCTCCTAGGTGGAAGGCACATGCGGCGATTCGTTTTCTGAAGTCGCAAGAATTTTCCTCCTGAAAAAAATGTACACTTTTTATTATAAAACACGAGGCCCCAAATGTCATTCATTTTAAGGGCCCCTTCAAATCAATTGGTTTTCTGAGGTTGGCTCGGCATTAAACTGTATGTATATTTATTTGTTTATTTTATCTATACATTTCAAGGTCATTTTGGAAGCTGAAGCACTTGGGATATTTGTATGTGTAGTTGAGTTGCGGATATTTCATAAATAGCAAGCGTCCTACGACTGCCGCATCTAACCTGGGAGGTTCTCGGAGTCACCAGGGGGCGGGTAATGATGCCATGGGCTGGTGTGGTGATGTCACGGGGGCGGAGATGACATCACAGGGGCAGGCATATGAGATTGTGTCACATCCATCTAGGAGCGTCACAACAATCTAACCGAGCAGGCAGTTTTGACCCTGACACAGATGGCAACTCTATGTACATGTAATGTTCTTAGCAGAAGAGGGTGAAGGAGAAATATCTTCCTCTGTTGGGCAGGAAAACATACCCCAGCAATATAGCAATAAATAGCTCATAGTGAAAAATACAGTCTGTGTTGAACAAGACGATAAATTCACTAGACACAATGTATATGGTTAGGACTAAATGTTTATTATTGGTAAGTGGTTCTTCTAACAGTTTCTGCTATATACTGCACTTATTATTGTCATATAACATTTTACTGGGAAGATGATTAAACAGGTAACTATATTGTGCACAATATAATTAGTGCTGAAATACAAACATAATGTCTTTAACAATGTCATTTAATATCCTTTATGTGTTCTACAAGTCACAAAGTGTTTTTTTTGCAGTATTTCTTGAGCTCTTGTTAAACACGGGTATATACTAAAAGCAACTTATTTCAGTTGGCATAGTTTAATCTCCATTAGCAATGTATGTGCAAAGAATCCCTTCCACGTCTTCAGTAGAGTTTGGGTTGGACAATGACATCTCCTTTAATTGTGTAGCTCAGAGACCTCCAGCTAATGACATTGCCATTGATATCCCTATTATTTAGCAGAACCTGCCTTATGGTCTCAGGAGATAAAACCTCATTCCACATATGGACGTCACTTATTTCCCCTTGAAAGGAAGCTTGAGGATCCCACCCAGTTGCACCATTTCTCCGCATCTGACCCAGGGAAATGCCGTCCTGGAGATCAATAGAAAAGCCTCTCTGCAGGACAGCAAGAGGGGAGACTTTTCCATTAACCCAATGCTGTAGAACTCCAGTGTCAGAGTCCCAGGTCACACACCTGTGTATCCACTCCAGAATATCTGCCTTTGCAGTTATGGACACCTGACTATTGTTAATGTAGATACTGGAATCAAAATATGGTTTGGAATAAGGTAAAGTGGACTGGAAAATAACAAACATATTGTGGATCTTTGACTCTGGGTTGCCCACGATAAATAGGGCAGAGCGTCCGTGTTGTGCGTAACTCCTCAAGCAAACGGTGAATTTATTTAAAGACCCAGTCATCGTTGGTGTCAGAAGCACATAATCATCGACAGACCTTTTGGGGAAGAAGAAGATATTTCTATCCATGTCTTGAAGGAGACAAGGGTATCATTGGGGAAAAAAAAACAAGAAAGTAAGTACAGCTAGAAATGTTACAGTCACAAGATAAAACTATTAGCGAAAGAAAACAAATAATTATATGAAGGGGAAGTTAATCTGTAGCACGAATTTGATTCAATCGCCAAAGGGCCTCAGTACATTAATCCGTTTATTTTTGTTTTCTGCTCTCTATGGGGCAGATTTGCTAAAGGGCGAAGTGACTAACGCTGCTGAAAATTCGCCAGCGTGATGTAATTCAGGCACTTTTGGCGATTTACTAACGGGCGCAGGTATAAAAGACTAGCGAAAGAGACAGACGCTATCGATCATTCGCACTCTATCGCCAGACGAATGGACGTAACTCCGCAAATTCACTAAGATGTGGATTTTACTGAACTTTACCTCTTTCGCTAGACTTGCCTTCGCCACCTCAGACTCGGTGAAGTGCAATGGAGTGCATAGAACTTCCTCAATTTTTAGTGGAAAAAATGCTGGCGTCTTTTCCTTTTTCCAGAGCGAGAGGCTACAAAAGTCCTTTAAAAATTGTTTGGGTAACCGGATTCCCCACTACATTTCCTAACATATGGAACATAAACTGCACACTGGGCTCTTGTGTAGGGCAATATAACAACTCTATTTTATTTATTAAGGTTCCCTGGACTTGTGTAATGTAATGTATTTGCTGCAATATATTTCTGCATTCAACGTTATCATTTCCCACCGTATGCAAATTAGCAAACGCTAACGCAACTTCACTTTGATTGCCGAAGTAACGCTAGCGAAAATTCACCAGCGTTTGGTGCCCTGGACGCAACTTCGCATTTTAGTGAATTAGCGTTGTACTAGCAAATTTTCGCCTGGCGAAGTGTTGCGATTGCTGTGAAGCCGTCTCTGACGAATTTTCGCCAGTTAGTGAATCTGCCCCTTTATCTCTCACCTACAATTGGAAGTATTCTCTGGTTGCTGTCATGACCTGAAAGCAGATTCATGCTAAGGGTGCAACGCCATTGTTATTATGGTCATATTATGGATTGCCTTGTCTCCCCTTTTCCTATACAGGTATGGGACCCATTATCCGGAAACTCGTAATCCAGAATTATGGAAAGACCATCTCCCATAGACGCCATTTTATCCGAATAATCCAGATTTTTAAAAATGATTTCCTTTTTCTCTGTAATAATAAAGCAGTAGATTGTTCTTGATCCCAACTAAGATATAATGAATTCTGATTGCAAGCAAAGCCAGCCTATTGGGTTTATTTAATGTTTATATGATTTTGTAGTACACCTAATGTATAAAGATCCAAATTATGGAAAGATCTGTTATCTAGAAAACCCCAAGTCCTTAGCATTCTGGATACCATGTCCCATTCATGAATCACAAAAATTAAATAAATAAAGGCCAGCAGATTCATTTTAGGATTCATCGCATACCATTTTGGCTTCTCTCTGACCATCACCCCAACTAAATCACAATATACATGGCTTTTTTCAAGTCCAACACTTCTGATATATGAAACAACTTAATTGCCAGCCTTGACGTAATGAGATGAATGCAGTTCCCAGAGCAGCTGCGCTCAGGAGAGTGAGTATCCATGGACAACTAATATCCCGCCGCATTCTTTGGCAAGCCCAATTTGTCGCCTTGTGAGCCCGCCTGGACAAGGCAAGTTTAAAGAAGCCTTATAGTTAGATCAAACACAAATATATAAACTACAGCTAATACAGAAATGTGCTATATATTTCCCAGCAATAGTCTTATTATCTGTGTGCCAGGCTACCACTGCTATAATTAACAATTAACAAACATTCCCATTCAGTGATCACAACGTACACTCGTATTTCAATCTACTTACCTTCTTGCGCCATGGATCCAACAATAAGAAAAAGCCAAAGGACTCGCATGATCCTAAATAAAAGGAGGTGTCACTTAACAAGCCACAAATTGGTTATTTAACATGATATCCCTCATATAAGATGAAATGATTAATATTAGCCTATTCTGGAAATCCCATGCTCATATACAGTACACACGCTTTTCTATGAATATTTCCACCAAAGAGTCAGAAACCATTCACATTGGTGGCGGGGTCTACTGGCTGGATTATTAGAACAAGGTGGCTGCTCCCATGGACAGTAAAGGAATGGCTAAAAAAAATACAAGTTTCACATATTATTATAAATATTGCTATTATACAGGCACGGGATCCATTATCCAGAAACCAGTGACTTCTAATATCCTTATCATTTACAGTAGGGGGTCCCTTATAACTCATAAGTGATACTCAGAGTTCCCTGTATAACCCAGCCTAAAACCTTCTGTCTTTATATGGTCACAGAACCCCTCAGTGACTTCTAATATCCTTATAATTTACAGTGGGGGGTACATTATCCGTTATAATACATAAGTGATACTCAGAGTTCCCTGTATAACTCAGCCTGCAGCCTTGTGCCTTTATATGGTCACAGAACCCCTCAGTGACTTCTAATATCCTTATCATTTACAGTAGGGGGTACATTATCCGTTATAATACATAAGTGATACTCAGAGTTCCCTGTATAACTCAGCCTGCAGCCTTGTGTCTTTATATGGTCATAGAACCCCTCAGTGACTTCTAATATCCTTATCATTTACAGTAGGGGGTACATTATCCCTTATAATACATGAGTGATACTCAGAGTTCCCTGTATAACTCAGCCTGCAGCCTTGTGCCTTTATATGGTCACAGAACCCCTCAGTGACTTCTAATATCCTTATAATTTACAGTGGGGGGTACATTATCCGTTATAATACATAAGTGATACTTAGAGTTCCCTGTATAACTCAGCCTGCAGCCTTGTGCCTTTATATGGTCACAGAACCCCTCAGTTACTTCTAATATCCTTATCATTTACAGTAGGGGGTACATTATACCTTATAATACATGAGTGATACTCAGAGTTCCCTGAACCTTATGCCTTTATATTGTCAGGGGACATAAAATCCCCTATATAATCAATGTATATTTATGTAATGTATAAAAGTATAACCTGTTGTATAATAGTTGAGCAGGCACTATTTTCTTAAATTACTGGGCGTGTTGGGAAATCCACCACAACAATGTTCTGTGACTGTTCTAGGGTTGGACTGGGGGGTCCAGGGTCCACTGGGGCTGCTGTCTTAGGGGCCTCCCCTGCCGCAACCCCCTCGAGCACCCCCCCAAGTGCATCTTTTTTCTTTCCGTGACCCGGTCAGGAATGGGAGGTTGGGGGCAATGGTGACAGGGAGTGGGTCTGGGTCGGTGGGGCCCAATGGATTTTTCCCAAGCACAACTTCCTCTTGTTAAAGACATCAATTGCACATCAAGCAATATACAAGGCATTGGGGGGCATTTACTTGCCTATGATAAGTTGGGACGCTATCATCATCATTTATTTATATAGCGCCGACAAGTTACGCAAGTGCTTTACCTTAGTTTTTAATGAACTAGAACAAATGAATAAGAAATAAGGGTTTACAGAGTACAATAGGATTAGAGGGCCCTACATGTGAGAGTTTACAACTAAAGGTTAGTAACAACTGGGAGTTAAGCCAATGCTGCTTTCAATAGCAATTGTTTTTTCAAATAATGTTAAAAGCATTGAAAATGTGTAATGAATGTATATCGTAAAGTTGCTTAGAATTATGTTTTCTTTTATTTTGGGGTTGACTTGCCCTTTAAAGAGCATTTAAAAGTTTGGAAAGAAGGAAAAAATCTGACAGCTGGAGGCAGAGAGTTCCAGAGAATAGCAGAGGCCTGAGAGAAGTCTTGTAGGAGAGAATGGGCAGAAGTGATGAGAGGAGAAGAGAGGTGAATGTTAGAAGCAGAGCAAAGGTTGCATGAAGGAGTGTATTTAGAGATGAACTATAGGGAGAGACTTCACTGTTAACTGCTTTGACTGTAAGTGTGAGTAGTTCAAAAAAGATTTTAGAGGAGATTGGGAGCCAGTGAAGGAATATACATATGGGAGCAGCTAATGTTGAGTGGTGAGATAGATGAATGAGTCTAGCAGCTGCATTTAGAACAGATTGGAGTTCTGAAAGGTGACTTGTTGGAATACATGCAAGGAGTAGGTTGCAGTAATCCAGGCGGGTGATGATAAGAGACTGAATCAGTGTTTTGGTTGAGTCTGAACTGAGATATGGTCGTATTTCGGCAATGTTGCGCAGTTGAATACGGCAAGATTTTGCAAGTGTTTGAATGTGTGGTGAAAAAGACACATGTGAGTCTAAAATAACTCCTAGGTAGTGTGACTGTGTGGTTGAATGAAAGGTGGTGTTGTTGTTAACTGTGAGTGATATCTGAGGGGCAGGGGAAGATCTTGGAGGAAATATAATGAGTTCTGTTTTAGAAAGATTCAGTTTCAAGTGGCGCTGAGACATCCAGGAGGAGACAGCAGAGAGACAGTCTGTAACTTGGGAAAGGACAGAAGGAGAGAGGTCAGGATTAGACAAGCAGAGTTGGGTGTCATCAGCATAAATGTGATACTGATTTTCTTAGAGAAGTAGTATAGAGCAATAACAGCAGAGGTCCTAGAACATAGCCTTGAGGAACTTCAACAGAGAGAGGGAACGTAGAAGAAGTAAAGTTAGAGAAGACAACTTTAAAGGAACGGTCAGACAGATAAGATGTAAACCATGAAATAGTATAGAATGTCTAGGAGGAGCAGTGGACAACTGTGTCAAAGGCTGCAGAGAGATCTATAAGGATTAGTATGAAGAGACCTTTAGACTTTGCCAGTAGAAGATCATTGGTTACTTTGGTGGTGCAAATAAATGTTGATGCTGATCAGATGCAAATCATAGAGCAGGGCTGGAGAGCAGATCTGATTCTCTCAGCCTAAAAATGTACTTAGACTGAAAACAGCCTGTGTGTCCATAGCCTAAGGTCTTATAGACTGGAAAACACATTGTTTGTAGGGAAGAGTGAGTGGGACCAGGGTTTGGGGAGATGTCCCCTGCTGCAAGTAACAGTAATAAGGAAAGTGACACAAAGTGTGACATAGATTTGACATTGCGAGCATTGTATTGTTTGATGGGTTGAGAGGGGATAAACAAGTTAATTCTGTATGGACTTTAAACTATTAAATTTGCTATAGTTCTCCTGCCATGCTCAGCCCTGCCATACTTCCCCTTAAGTGAATATCCTGATATACAGCAAGGGGGTCACATGGGTGAGGGTGGGCAGTTGATTAATTAAGACAAGTTTAAAGACACAAGACTCTCCTAGTCCTGGTTATCTAACAGAAGATCAGTAATTAAACAATTAATAGGACTGAGCCAGATGTGGCAATACAATGGACATACCTACCCTTCAGTCAAGTAAGTAAGAACATTGCTAGATTTACACAAACCCCCCACTTGCATAAATGACAATGGTATTTAAATGTTTAGCAGCTGCCTTGAATAGTGAGTTGCAGAAAGCAAGGAGTAGTACAGCTGATTTAGCAGGAATAGCACATACCTGGAAAAGATGAGAAGGAGAGATGCAGTTCGGCAGGGATCCATGGATATAAATTGTTAACACTACTATGGCTATTGAAGATATGTATAAGGCTCAATCTCCATGCGTGTATTGCATAGCTCACATTATGATGCTAGTCTCAAGTACAAGAACAGAAGGATAGAATAAAGTTCTATATATTTGTTATAAAGTAATATTGCTGGGCTACAGATTACAGCAAACAGAAATCAATGGGAAAGATCTATTTACCTGGTGAATTTTTGATTATTGATCTTGTATGAGGAGCAGTGATGAAATCCGATGGTATCCTTGTTGGAATCCCAGAGTACTGTTTACAGGAACACAGGCTCCTCCTTATATGCTCTTGCTTCCATACTTATGTCATTTCTATGGAATTTGTATTTGAATCCAACAAGTAAAACAGAATAATAATAATATAGGAACTAGATAAATCACTTTATAAAAGGAGATGGATGGTGCCTTATGGCTCAACTCAAGTACACTGTGTTAAATGCAAAAAAAGAATATTCTTAGGTGTAGAGTCCAACTCTAAATGTAACGGGTATAGAGGTGCCCTGCATTCTATTGATACACTGATAAAAATATACACTTTTTATTATGAAACAAGAGGCCCCAAATGCCATCCTCCTTTAGGGCCCCTTCAAGCCAGTTGTCAAATAGAATAGGAAGTAGATAAATCATTTTATAAAAGGAACTGGACTTACAAGGGGTTGTTCACCTTTGAGTACCGTATATACTTGAGTATAAGCCAACCCGAGTATAAGCCGAGGTGCCTAACTTAACCTACGAAAACTGGGAAAACTTATTGACTTGAGTTTAAGCCTAGACACAACTACAGCCCTGTCTCCCAGCAGCACACATTGCGCCAAAGCGACCCCCCAAGCAATCAACCGGACTTCTTTGCAAAGTTGATGGTGACAGAGAATTGCCAAACGGATTACTGTGTGCATTGTCCCACTGTCCCACTACCATGTGCAGAGGGTGCTGTGTGATATTGCCATCACTGTTAATCTTTCGTATAACCAACAGAGGGCGCTGTGTGATATTGCCATCACTGTTATTCTTTCATATAACCAACAGAGGGTGCTGTGTGATATTGCAGTCACTGTTATTCTTTCATATAACCAACAGAGGGCGCTGTGTGATATTGCAGTCACTGTTATTCTTTCATATAACCAACAGAGGGCGCTGTGTGATATTGCCATCACTGTTATTCTTTCATATAACCAACAGAGGGCGCTGTGTGATATTGCAGTCACTGTTATTCTTTCATATAACCAACAGAGGGTGCTGTGCGATATTACAGTCCCTGTTAATCTTTCATATAACCAACAGAGGGCACTGTGTGACATTGCAGTCACTGTTATTTTTTAATATAACCAACAGAAGGAGCTGTGTGATATTGCAGTCACTGTTAATCTTTCATATAACCAACAGAGGGTGCTGTGTGATATTGCAGTCTCTCCCCAAGCATCCTCTGTTGGTATAGGAATGATTAACAGTGACTACAATCTCAGCTAGTGCCCGTTGACTCGAGTATAAGCCGAGGTAGACTTTTTCACCACATTTTGGATGCTGAAAAACTCGGCTTATACTCGAGTATATACGTATGATCTAGAGAGGGATATTCTGAGACAGTCTGCAATTGGTATCAATGTTTTATGATTTATAATTTTTGAGTTATTTAGCCTTTTATTCAGCAGCTCTCTAGTTTGCAATTTCAGCAGTCTAGTTGCTATGGTCCAAACTACCCTAGCAATTGTAGCCTTACAAAGCATTGGGGCTCATTTATAAAATGTGGGCAAATTTGCACCAGTATCCCATAGCACCACTCAGTGATAAGTTTTTTTTGTTTTTTTTTTTGTCAGCTGCAAGTTAGACACAGGAAGCTATCATCTGATTGGTTGTCATTGGCTACTGTCCAGGTGCAAATGTGCCCAATCTTTATAAATTACCCCATTGTTTTTTAGATGGGGTCGCGGACCCCCCCCCATTTGAAATCGAGAAAGAGTCTTAAGTAAAAGAAGGCAAATAATAAAAAAAAAACTATAAAAAATGAAAGTTGCTTAAAATTATCCATTCCATAACATATTAAAAGTTAACTTAAATGTGAACCACCCCTTTAATGGTGCCTTTTGGCTCAATACAAATACAGGTATGGAATCTGTTATCCAGAATGCTTGGGATATGGGATTTTCTGGATAATGTATTTTTCGGTAATTTGGATCTTCATAATTTGTCTACTAGAAAATCATTTAAACGCTAAATAAACCCAATAGGCTGGTTCTGCTTCCAATTAGGATTAATTGTATCATAGTTGGGATCAAGTACATGCTCCTGTTTTATTATTACAGAGAAAAAGGAAATCATTTTTAAATATTTGAATTATTTTGATAAAATGGAGTCTATGGGAGGTAGTCTTCCTGTAATTCTGAACTTTCTGGATAATGGGTTTCTGGATAATGGATCCCATACCTGTACACTGTTTTAAATGGAATGTTCCTGCGTGTAGAGTCAGATACATTGAAATCTGATCCAACTCTAAGTATGGAGGTGTAGAGGTGCCCTGCATTCTTTTGGTACCCTTTTTATTATGGAACAAGAGGTCCCAAATGCCATCCTGCTTTAGGGCCCCTTCAAGTCAGTTGGCTTTCAGCTTTACACTGTATGCATATTCACTTTACATTTCTAGATCAGTTTGGAAGGTGATTGCCTTGGGATATTTGTGTGGGCAGGTGAGTTGAAAATTCTTTGAAGCAGGCACTCAAAACGGCGGACTTCCACCAGGCAAAGGTTTTCAAAGTGAAAAGTAATTTATTGTATGCATAACCTTACGCGTTTCGTGTTAGCACACACTTAATCATAGGCTCATAGGCAGGTGAGTTGGGCAAACATCCTACAACTGCCGCCATCTACCTTGGGAGATGTTGGGAATCACACTTCCATAGGAGTTGGTGAGCTCCAAGTGGAACATCCCTGAGAAACCGAACCATCTGGGAAACTATGGATCCAGATACAAAGAATTAGAAAGAAAAAGCAACACCTGTACACAAATAGAATAATGGGTTGATGGGAATGAACTGTATCAGATATGTCAATTTGACTGTAAGAATTACTTGTAGAAATGTGGTGGGAAAGGGGAAATTTAACAGAAGGTTAGAAGTACTCCAAGATCTAAATGAATCTGAAACTGATATTCTAGGAAAGGGATTCGGAACACTTGCAGCTTGGGTTCCCTTCCATATGTCAAAATCACATACAACTCAAATGATGGAGGCAGCACAAGAATAAGGGGCACATTTACTTAGCTCGAGTGAAGGATTAGAAGAAAAAAAACTTCGAATTTCGAATGTTTTTTTGGCTACTTCGACCATTAAATTGGCTACTTCGACTACGACTTCGAATCAAACGATTCAACTAAAAATCGTTTAAATATTCAACCATTCGATAGTCGAAGTACTGTCTCTTTAAAAAAACTTTGACCACCTACTTCGCCACCTAAAACCTACTGAGCATCAATGTTAGCCTATGGGGAAGGTCCCCATAGGCTTTCTAGCCAATTTGGGATCGAAGGAAAATCGTTCGATCGATGTATTAAAATACTTTGAATCGTTCGATTCGAAGGATTTAATCTGTCGATCGAACGATTAAACCTTCGATCGAACGAATTGCGCTAAATCCTTCAACTTCGATATTCTGCGTGTAGAGTCAGATACATTGAAATCTGATCCAACTCTAAGTATGGAGGTGTAGAGGTGCCCTGCATTCTTTTGGTACCCTTTTTATTATGGAACAAGAGGTCCCAAATGTCATCCTGCTTTAGGGCCCCTTCAAGTCAGTTGGCTTTCAGCTTTACACTGTATGCATATTCACTTTACATTTCTAGATCAGTTTGGAAGGTGATTGCCTTGGGATATTTGTGTGGGCAGGTGAGTTGAAAATTCTTTGAAGCAGGCACTCAAAACGGCGGACTTCCACCAGGCAAAGGTTTTCAAAGTGAAAAGTAATTTATTGTATGCATAACCTTACGCGTTTCGTGTTAGCACACACTTAATCATAGGCTCATAGGCAGGTGAGTTGGGCAAACATCCTACAACTGCCGCCATCTACCTTGGGAGATGTTGGGAATTAGAAGTTAGGAATCAGAGGTTAGAAGTACTCCAAGATCTAAATGAATCTGAAACTGATATTCTAGGAAAGGGATTTGGAACACTTGCAGCTTGGGTTCCCTTCCATATGTCAAAATCACATACAACTCAAATGATGGAGGCAGCACAAGATTAAGGGGCACATTTACTTAGCTCGAGTGAAGGATTAGAAGAAAAAAAACTTCGAATTTCGAATGTTTTTTTTGGCTACTTCGACCATTAAATTGGCTACTTCGACCTTCGACTACGACTTTGAATCAAACGATTCAACTAAAAATCGTTTGAATATTCAACCATACGATAGTCGAAGTACTGTCTCTTTAAAAAAAACTTTGACCACCTACTTCGCCACCTAAAACCTACTGAGCATCAATGTTAGCCGATGGGGAAGGTCCCCATAGGCTTTCTAGCCAATTTGGGATCGAAGGAAAATCGTTATATCGATGTATTAAAATACTTTGAATCGTTCGATTCGAAGGATTTAATCTGTCGATCGAACGATTAATCCTTCGTTAGAACGAATTGCGCTAAATCCTTCAACTTCGATATTCGAAGTCGAAGGATTTAACTTTGAGGGTCGAATATCGAGGCCTCGATATTCGACCATTAGTAAATGTGCCCCTAAATATTAAAACAGGCAATTGTTATAGCAGGCAGCATGATACAGGTCAAACTCTTGGCAGGCAGCACCATAACAAAGTCATAGCAGACAGCATACCATTGAATCAGTAGACTGTCCGCAACTATGGCTGACATAACAAGGCCGAATCAATAGACAGGAGAAACCCATGGCAAGCAGTTGTGATGTCATGATTTTTATTGGTAAGTGGTTCTTCTAACAGTTTCTACTATATATTTAATATTGTCATATAACATGTCAGATGATTAAATGTGTGCACAGTATAACTAATGCTGAAATGCAAGTAATACCATTTAATAACATTCATTTTTTTTTCCCCCAAAGTGGGTTTTTCCCATATTTTTTGAGCTCATGCTAAACATAGGTGCACATATTTCAGTTGGCATCGTTTAACTGTAATTCTGCAGTAGCAGTGATTTATTTCCAAATGGATTTGGGTTGCACAATGACATTGCCTTTAATAGTGTAGTTCAGAGACCACCAGCTAATGACATTCCCAATCATATTATGATGCTGCTGAACCTGCTTTATGTACCCTGGAGACAAAACACTGTTCCACATATTGACATCAGTTATTTCCCCTTGAAAGGGAAGTGCAGTTTCCCATTCCCTTCTAGAATTTCTCCGCATCTGTCCCAGGGCAATACCTTCCTGGAGATCAATAGAAAAGCCTTTCTGCAGCACCCTGCGAATGAACGCTCTTCCGTTAACCCAAAGCTCTACAACTCCAGTGTTAGAGTCCCAGGTCACACACATGTGAATCCAGCTCAGAACATCTGCCTTTGCATTTATGGTTACATCTGTATTGTTTATGTAGATTTTGCAATAAAAATATGGGTTGGCCATAGTGAATGGTAAAATGCTAAAAATATTGCGGATCCGTGACTCAGGGGTGCCCACAGTAAAAAGAGCAGAGCCTCCTCTGTCTGTGTTGCTCCTCAAGCAAACGGTGAGTTTTTGTAAAGGCCCAGTCATCTTTGGTGTCAGAAGCACATAATCAGAAGCAGACTGACTGGGGAAGAGGAAGACATTGTCTCTCATGTCTAGAGAGGAGGAGAAATGGGTTTTAAGAAAATACAGTTAGAAACCTTATAGCCAAAAGGGAAAACAACCATCAAATGGCAATTTGGGATTATCTTGAAGCAAATTCGTTCTACATTGCCATTAGTATTATTCATTCAAACCACTGCCTTGCTTCTAGGGAAAGTGTAACCCTAACCAGTGTCACACACCCCAGCCGCAATCCCCCTCTGCTCCGGTCACCCAGCCACAAACACCCCCCCCCTCACATACCTTAGTTTATCTTGTTGTGGCCACAATTGGGCCAGGTGGAAGGTAAGAGTGCAGCACCCAGCGTGGGGAGCAGGTCTGTGTCAGCGGCACTCACGAAGGCTTGGTGTCCCACTCCCCTAGTCTTACCACTCAGATAATTAATATCCCGCAACTGAGGATGGTGATTCCCAGAGCCTAAATTGTTCCTGTCTCTCTCGGCTTATAGAACTACACTGACACTGGTGAATGTGGCTACAGGGTCTGTGCTTCTGAGTCCATGTACCGGTTAATATTGGATTGTCCTCATATATTTTTGTTAATATCCGATAGCAGCCGAATGTAAACCGGGTTACTGGGAACCAACTGGTTCCAGATTAGTTTGGTACATATGTATCTGTAGGTAGTGGCGGACATAACGGTGTGTATTTCAAAAAAATCACAAATTCAAGTCTCAAGATTGATTAGGTGCAAAAAAACACAAAGGGGGTTATTTATCAGAGTCCGAATTTATCTCAATATTTTCTGAAAAAAAACTCAGACCAAATCCGCACTGGTTTTTTTTTTGCCATACTTAATGTATTAATACACTTTCCAGAAGATTTTCTTTGCAGGAAAAACCCCAAAAAATTTGAAAAATACTAATCGTACAAATTTTACCCAAAAACTTTTTTTTTTTCTGATTCTTGTCCAAAAACCCCGAAATCTTCCAGTTATTGCACAAAATCCAGCACAGATCAAAAAATCTTTGAGACTTCTCCCATTGACTTTTATGCAACCTCGGCAGGTCTGAGATGCAGAATTTTCAGATTCTGAAAATTTGTGATTTTTTTTTCCACTAAAAGTTTGGATTTTATACTAAATACACAAATTTTTCTGGTTTTTGGCATTCAGAGTTTAGTAAATAACCCCCAAAAACTCAAGTGCAAAAATTTGCCTTCTAAATTTGATGAGGTCATATAGAATTAGGGTTGCCACCTATTTATAGGGAAGATGCTAGCCAGGGGGGGTAGGTCCACTAGGAGGCAGTCCGGATGTAGCCGGGATGTCAGTGGACGGAGACATGACATCAAAGGGCCATCACACATTGAATGGGGAAGGCATTTGTTAAGTTTTTTTAAGATAAAAAAGGGGAGAATAGGTTGGATCAGAGGTAAATCAGAGACTGGCCAGGGTTGGGTTAACTTATTATTACAAATGTAAAAGTACATTGCCAATAGATTTTGCAATAGATTTTGCAATATCGGCCTTGGCTTGTAACCCTATGCAGAAGAGCTATTATTTAAATTAGTGTTTTCAAGGAACTGAAATTTGGCAGACTAGAATGGGTAGAATGTCATTTCACTGTGTTCAACTTGTTTTTTTTTATGCTTTTTTTTTTAAGCAATTGAGTTTCTAATTATTTCTTGAATAAGCATTCATTTGAGATTTTCAAATTTTATTATATTTAAAAAAGTCTTTAATATTTATATAAATCTACCCCAAAGGGTATAAAGGGTTCAATAAACTTAGTGTATACCACCAGGCCTCTCACACACAAGCAACCAAGCCTATGTTTGCATTCAAACACCAGGCCAATAAGCACTGCCTGCTGATTGGTTGCTGGGAATATCCTAGACCTGGATACACTTTATCACTTGTTATCATGGGGGGGGGGATTGCTGTTCTTTTACCTACTTTGATCTGCCATGGATCCAGCAATGAGTAAAAGCCAGAGGTGCAGCTCCATGTTCCTAAATAAAAGAAGGTTTCACTTAACAAGCAATGAATTCATTATTTAATGTCATATCCCTCAAATAACTACAGTAATTAATATGTGCAGATCCTCAGCAGATTATCTCAAATTCAAGTGTACACAAGTATACATTTTTTATCAATATTTCCCCCTAAGAGATAATTCATATTTGTGGTGAGGGTCTACTGCAGTGATCTCCAACCTGTGGCTCACGTCACTAGCAACATATTACTCACCAACCCCTTGGATGTTACTCCCTGTGGCCTCAAAGCAGGTGCTTATTTTTGAATTCTAAACTCGGAGGCAAGTTTTGGTTGCATAAAAATCAGGCGAACAGACAAATAGAGCCTTCTGGAGGCTGCCAGTCCACATAAGGGCTACCAAATAGCCAGTTACAAGGCTTGCGTTGCTTCCCAACTTTTCTTTTACTTTTGAGTGTGGCTCATGGGTTAAAAAGGTTAGGTACCCCTGCTACTGGTTGCTTTGGTAGCTCCCATCTAGCAAACATGTCTTTGTCTGTTTTAAGTGATCACAGCCCCATTGCACCCCCTTCTACTGGTTTAAAATTCAGTGGTGGGCAAAACGTTCTCTTGCTGTGGTATATACAGGAGCAATGGCCAGCTCCATGTTGTAGCTCCCACCCTATCCAGCTGCAGTCGTGGCCAATAAAAGGGCAACCATGTTTGGGAGCAAGTAAGTTGCAGGTAAAACTTATTTCCTGTGTAAATTGTATAAGGAAGCAATAGAATTCTTAATAAATCTTATGAGAGTTGGGGGCAAATTTACTTAAGGTCGAATAAACCCTTGATATTTGACTTTCGAAGTTAAATCCTTCGACTTTGAATATCGAAGGATTTAGCGCTATTCGTTCGATCGAACGATCGAACGAAAAATTGTTCGATCGAACGGTTAAATCCTTCCATCGTTCGAACGATTTTTGTTCGACCAAAAAAAGCTAGCAAAGCCTATGGCGACCTTCCCCATAGGCTAACATTGACTACGGTAGCTTTTAGGTGGCGAACTAGGGGTTGAAGTTTTTTTCTTGAAGAGACAGTACTTCGACTATCGAACGGTCGAATAGTCGAACGATTTTTAGTTCGAATCGTTTGATTCGAAGTCGAAGGTCAAAGTCAAAGGTCGAAGTAGCCCATTCGATGGTTGAAGTAGCCAAAAAAAAAAAAATTTGAAATTCGAAGTTTTTTTCCTCTATTCCTTCACTCGAGCTAAGTAAATGGGCCCCTTAGTAAATATATTGCAATATATGTTCAAACAATCCCTGTTTTGTTTAAAGGGTAAGGCATCTTTTAGTAGCTTAAGGCACACAATGTCTCAATGTCCTAAATATATTATAATAGATGAGTGCAGAGGATGTCTACTGGTTGCTTCATTAGTACATGATGGCTGCTCCCATGTACAGTGCTAGGGCTTGGTTGTACTGTAGAAGATCCACTTATTATTATAAATATGAGTAGTTTACGTTTCGCTTATTTTTCGCCGTTTCAAGAATTTTGCGGGGAATTCACAAATTTTTCGGTGAAGCAAAACAGGACAATATCGCCCATATCACTAGTGGTCATCCTTGGAACAGTGCCAGAGGTGGGTATGAATGCAAAGTCTGATTGAAACAATGATTTATTTTCTGTCTGAGATACAGCTGGATAACTGATTTATCAATGTTTCCTACACATATATAAAACTGGACTTGTGGACTTGTGCATAGGTTGGACTTCTTATGACTCTTTGGAGCATATTTATCAAGGGTCAAATGTAGAGTTTATGGAAGTTTATAAAAACTTAAAAATTGAAGAAAAAGTACCCCACTAGCTTCAAAACTCGCTCAGCAGTCTCAAGTGATTTAAACCTTCCTAATTTAATTTAGTCACTAGTATGTGCAAGTTAGCTAATAACTTAAATATAGATACTAAAGTGCTTGTGCTATTATTGAATCAATTAAAATTGATTATAAATTAATTAAATATTGGTAATACTATTCATTCAGTTCTATATAAAAGTTACAAAAAACGTTGATATATATATTCTTAATTGTAACCAGTTCTATTTCACAACAGTGTATCTATTTTTGGGGGTTAGTAATCTCCCTCTTCCCAATCACTTTGAATTAAGGTGCAAGTGCTTAACAGTTAATGGGTAATAATAATTTGATCCAGATTTAACCAAAATTCATAATATTGAAGGTGCTCAAAAGTGCTTAAATAGATTGTCCCAGGGATAGAAATAAATTAGGTAGTAGATTTGGGACAACTCCACCTCCTTCTTTTTCCATTTCTAACTCATTTCTGAACCTGAGCAAATGTGTGTTTTTTAATAATTATCCTATTTATTGCGGTCTCTAATTAATTAATTTTTTAACCTTAATCTATTTAAGCACTTTTGAGCACCTTCAATATTATGAATTTTGGTTAAATCTGGATCAAATTATTATTATCCATTAACAGTTAAGCACTTGCACCTTAATTCAAAATGATTGGGAAGAGGGAGATTACTAACCCCCAAAAATAGATACACTGTTGTGAAATAGAACTGAATGAATAGTATTACCAATATTTAATTAATTTATAATCAATTTTAATTGATTCAATAATAGCACAAGCACTTTAGTATCTATATTTAAGTTATTAGCTAACTTGCACATACTAGTGACTAAATTAAATTAGGAAGGTTTAAATCACTTGAGACTGCTGAGCGAGTTTTGAAGCTAGTGGGGTACTTTTTCTTCAATTTTTAAATTATTTACTGGCACTGACTTAGGTCAGACCTCAGCTTCTACCGCAAGGTAATTATACTCAATAAGGGATCACTTTTTGTTCGATAGTTTATAAAAACTCCCATAAACTCGAGATTCAGAAAAAAAACAATTAAAATGTATTTAAAAATTAAATGTTTTTAAATCCAGGTGAATAGGATCGACCTGCAAACTCGTATCAAATTCGATTCAAGTTTTATACCAAAAAAAAATTTGATTTTCAAAAAATCCACCAAATGACTCCAGGTTGATTGTAGGAGGTCCCCCGAATGCTAAAACACCAATTTGGCAGATTTTAGATGGCAAATAGTCAAATTTGAATTCTTAAAGGGACAGTACATGATACATTTTGAAATTTGAATTTCGATTTTTTTTTAAACTCGAATCGAATTTGCACTATTCCCTTGTCGAATTACACTAAAATAAATTCAAAATTCAAATTTCAAATTTTCAATTCAAACCTTGATTAATCTGCCCCCTAAAATAATATTACCTTATACTTTAGGTCATGTGACTTGTTGCTGCATCACACAAATCTACTACACACACTATTTGCTTATCTTTATGTGTGAAGGTCTCCGAATAGGTTCTCAGTCACATCATGCAATACAGAATACAAGAACAAAACATTTATCAAATTTCATTATAATGTATAAAGCAGGACTACAAATCCCAGCATTCTTGAAAATTAGAACTTAAAGGACAAGGAAAGTCTAAAATAGAATAAGGCTAGAAATGCTTAATTTTGTATACTAAAGATAAGCATGAACTAACTGCACCACAAGCCTAATCAAACAAATAATTTATGCTTTCAAAGTTGGCCACAGGGGGCTGTCATCTTGTAACTTTGTTAAACATCTTTGCCTGACCCTGACCCTGCACATGCTCAGTGTGGTCTGGGCTGCTTAGGGATCATCATAAACAAAGCTGCTTGAATTCTGCATGGCTGGGAAGTAAGGCGGGGGCTTCCCCTGCTGTTCATAAGTTTGATTGTTTCCCTGCTCAGTAGTTAGGGACCGTCTGACAATTCCTATCCACAGCAGTAAATGAAAAGAGAATTTCACTGCATACAGTTGGGTTTCTTATAAAAACAGTACACATTTTTTAATTAAAGTATATTGGAGATAGGTTTCTTTTTCATTAAAGAAAGTAAGAATGGGATTTTATTTTTTTGCCTCTCCTTGTCCTTTAAGGTTAAAACATGCTGGGCGTCGTCCATCCACATCTCGGGATACAAAACAAGAAATCCTAATCTAAAGGAAAGAAAGTTGACTTCCTGCTATAAAATTATTGTATGAATACTGTATCATGGATGGACTTCCCAACCAAAATCCAAATCATCAGCCCAAAAAAATTATAGAAATAAACAGGAAAGTTCTATTTACCTGGTATATTGTTAGGGTTGATCCTGTATGATGAGCAGGGAAGGAATGGCTGTATCCTTGTTGGAATCCCAAATATTATTTACTGTAACAAAGGCTCCTCCTTATATATTCTGTGCTCCCTACTTATAGGAATGGTGGAATTTGTAGTTTATATCCAACACTTGTAATAGGAAATTAGTGATGGGGCAACTACATCCCCCAGAAATCTTTAGCTTCTGGTTGGAGGTGGCATTAACACAAGGTACAACTACAATGCTGAAAAAAATTAGGATGTTGCAATGTGTTGAGTAAAACTAACCCTTATTCAACTGTATCAGGGGTCGCAATGAATTTCTGCAATGAAATTCCACAGGAAGAATAATACTCCCTGCCAAGCGAAAACAAGACTCAACGCATATGCCTTTCCATTTTCATTGGTAATGGCTATTCTTAGGTGATCAACTATGGTGTTACACTGATAAACATGTTTGTTTTCTACAAGTCTCGTGGTGTTTTTTTCCTTACGACAAAAGCCTCAAGGGAACATGTATTCAGGAAAAGGAGAATAGACAGTCAGTAAGTTATTGGGTAAGACTTTTGATACAAAATATAAAAACCTGAAATGTTTTTGGGATTATCATCTTAGTCAGCCAATGCAATAAAGTATCTGTGATGACCTTTGGGTTGCTTGAGCTATGTGATACAGCTGGGATCTCTTTGGATTGTCTCTAGCATATAGATAAGGAGGGTTTCATTATAAAGATGTTTTATCTTGGAAGCCAAATTTGATTAGCCTGAGGAACATATGGAGAACACTGAGCTACATTATCCATTTAGTGGATTTAGCATGAACAAGACTAATGTGTTTTTTTAATTTAACTATATAGACAGGTTAACTATATAGACAGACAGGTCTAGTCAAAATAGGCTACTCATCATTATAGGTCACTCTAGGAGTGACAGACAGACAGCTTATTTAGCTGAGCAGCTCAAGGCTCCGACGAGGAGAGTCAGAGGGATTAAGATCCCGGGTACTAATAGCCCAGAAGTAGGGACTACGTGCATAGGAACAGGTTAGATAGATTCCCCTCAGGTTCCACTTAGGCAGTGATCCCCAACCAGTAGCTCGTGAGCAACATGTTGCTCTCCAACCCCTTGGATGTTGCTCCCAGCGGTCTCAAAGCAGGTGCTTATTTTTGAATTCCAGGCTTGGAGGCAAGTTTTGGCTGCATAAAAAAAACAGGTGTACTGCCAAACAGAGCCTCAATGTAGGTTGATAATCCTAAATGGCCAATCACAGCCCTTATTTGGCACCCAGGAACATTTTTCATGCTAGTGTTGCTCCCCAACTCTTTTTACTTCTGAATGTTGCTCACGGGTTCTAAAGGTTGGGGATCCCTGCACTTAGGGAAAGGCTGAAAACTGGTTGTACCTTTGTTGCTGCTGAGCACGTCCTCTTGCCTGTGGGGACTAATACTGACCATATGGTGCTGTGAGTATTGCCAATTCAATGTGATGCTAAATCCTGCCATGCTCTATTGTATACTCCACTGAGGATTGTGTATGTTCAATAAACCAGTTCATGTTTAAGTTATAAGAACCACTGGTGCCCAATTATTATACCCTGAATTCAGTTACAGTTGCACTACACCCTGCCTCCACACCGTTGCGAGGGCTTACTCCCTAAGATTACAGGTCTCATCCGGAGCACATTTATTGGGAGTGGAGCTCAATGGTGGTGTACAATACACAAAATTGACTATAGCGCTACATAAACTATAGTAGTGTTTCTGAAGCAAACACCCCAGTTTTACCAGTGCAGAGCAACAATATGCTATATTTTAATTACATTGATGCACACAGTTTTTGGTGTTACTGTTCCTTTACTATAAAACATGACCCCTTTGTAGCTCTTTTAGGCACTATCCCTGAGGAAGTGCCTAAAAACCAACGACGGTTGCTAAACAGCCTCCTCTTAGCGGCACGTCAAGTGATTAAAATCTTGTAAATCAACTTTCATTAACTTTGAGTTGGTAAAAACAAAAATGGACTGGATCCTTTGTAATGAGAAGTTAACCAGTAAATTAAGGGATAGACATTGTAACTTTCAGCAGACTTGGCAACCATGGTCTGGCTATAGATGTCAGGGTATTACCCCCAAACACTTATTGACCTTATAGAAAAGATGTAAAGATTATATCCACGTAACATTCCCAAAAGCGTATGACGTTAAGGCAAACGATGTAACGAAAACATTCTAGATCTAATTTGTTTTTTATTTATGTTTATGATTTTCTTTCCTGATCATGTTTATTTACCTTGTAACTTACAATTCATTACTGCCAAATTGTCACAAGATTGTATAGCCATAGGATCAACCATATGCAATGTATATATACTACTGTTTTATATATTGTGAAAATATTGATACAAAAAAAATGAGTGCTCTGTGTTATTTGGACTTTGTCCTTTGCTCAAGTTAGCCGGCACTACTCCTCCTATTGGGTATTTGCCCCAAACCTTAAGTCATCAGCCATGGCTGTAAGTGATGGATGTTAGGGGTGCAAGTGTTAAGTCCTCCAAAATGAGAAAGTATATAAAATATAAATTGGTTTTGAATTTCTTCAGATAGTTGGCAGGATATTTATGAAGGCAGCTTCTTATGGGGTGATGGATAAATATCTTCCTCTGTTGGGCAGGAAAACATACCCCAGCAATATAGCAATAAATAGCTCATAGTAAAAAATACAGTCTGTGTTGAACAAGGCGATTAATTCACTAGACACAATGTATATGGTTAGGACTTAAAGCTTTTTATTGGTAAGTGGTTCTTCTAACAGTTTTGGCTAAATACTGTACTTATTATTGTCATATAACATTTTACTGGGAAGATGGTTAAACAGGTAACTACATTGTGCACAATATAATGTCATAATGTCTTTAACAATGTCATTTAATATCCTTTATGTGTTCTACAAGTCACAAAGTGTTTTTTGCCGTATTTATTGAGCTCTTGTTAAACACGGGTATATACTAAAAGCAACTTATTTCAGTTGGCATAGTTTAATCTACATTAGCAATGTATGTGCAAAGATTCCCTTCCACGTCTTCAGTAGAGTTTGGGCTGGACAATGACATCTCCTTTAATTGTGTAGCTCAGAGACCTCCAGCTAATGACATTCCCATTGATATTATTTAGCAGAACCTTCCCTATGGTCTCTGGAGACAAAACTGAATTCCACATATGGACGTCACTTATTTCCCCTTGAAAGGAAGCAGTAAAATTCCACCCAGTTGCACCATTTCTCCGCATCTGACCCAGGGAAATGCCGTCCTGGAGATCAATAGAAAAGCCTCTCTGCAGGACAGCAAGAGGGGAGACTTTTCCATTAACCCAATGCTGTAGAACTCCAGTGTCAGAGTCCCAGGTCACACACCTGTGTATCGACTGCAGAACATCTGCCTTTGCAGTTATGCACACCTGACTATTGTTAATGTAGATACTGGAATCAAAATATGGTTGGGAATAAGTTAAACTAGACTGATAAACAACAAACATATTGTGGATCTTTGACTCTGGGTTGCCCACGATAAATAGGGCAGAGTGTCCGTGTTGTGCGTAACTCCTCAAGCAAACTGTGAATTTATTTAAAGACCCAGTCATCGTTGGTGTCAGAAGCACATAATCATTGACAGACCTTTTGGGGAAGAAGAAGATATTTCTATCCATGTCTTGAAGGAGATAAGGGTATCATGGGGATAAACAACAAGAAAGTAAGTACAGTTAGAAATGTCACATGATAAAACTACCAGTAAAAAATACCAAATAATTATATGAAGGGGAAGTTAATGATCAAATTAATCCGTAGCATGAATTTGATTCAATGGCCAAAAGGGCCTCAGAACATTAATCTTTTTGTTTTCTGCCTCTCTATATCTCCCACCTACAATTGGAAGTATCTCTAGTTGCTGTCATGTAGTGATGGGCGAATTTGTCCTGTTTCACTTCGCCCAAAAATTTGCGTATTTCCTGCAAAATTCGTGAAACGGCGAAATCGGAGAGTTTACGAAAAAATCGTGAAATTCGAAAGTGTTCACAAAAAAAATCGTGAAATGCAAAAGTTTTCATGAAAAAAATCGAGTAATTTGAACGGTTTCACTAAAAAATCACGCAGTTCGAAGGTTTTCACAAAAAAATATAGCAATTCAAACATTTTCACTAAAAAAAATAGAGCAATTCGAAAGTTTTCACTATAAAATTGAGCGATTCAAACGTTTTCACTATAAAATCGAGGAATTCGAATGTTTTCACGAAAAAATCAAGCGATTCGAAACGTTTTCATGAAAAAAAACGGAAATAGACGTCGGCGAATTTTCACCGGCAAATGTTTGTGGGAGATTTGTGAATTTATTTTCCGGCGGCGAAATGCGGAAGTTCGCCGCGAGTTCGTGCCAGTTGAATTTATTCACCCATCACGACTGTCATGACTTTACAGCAGATTCATGCTTACAGCAGATTCATGCACCATTGAAATGATGGTCATATTATGGATTGCCTTGTCTTCCCTATCACCTGTACAGGTATGGGACCCGTTATCCAGAAACCCGTCATCCAGAAAGCTCGGAATTATGGAAAGGCCATCTCCGATAGACACCATTTTATCCAAATAATCCGCTTACCATATTGGCTTCTCTCTGACCATGATCCCAACTAAATCACAATGTACATCGCTTTTTTCAAGACCAACACTTACTGATATATTTAATGACTTAATTGCCAACCTTGGGTATTTGGGTTTCTTTTCCATATGACGTAAAGAGATGGATGCAGTTCCCAGAGCAGCTGCGCTCGGCAGCAATAGTTTTAGAAAAAAAAGTTTTTAAAAGTTTTTTGGACACATGAAGATGAATAAAAGCTTCTTTATTTACCAACAATTAGCAGTGCATAATGTCCTTACTACTGACGCGTTTCGTGCCCACTGGCACTTCCTCAGATTATTATACTCTGAGGAAGTGCCAGTGGGCATGAAATGCGTCAGTAGTAAGGACATTATGCATTGCTTAATTGTTGGTAAATAAAGAAGCTTTTATTTATCATCATGTGTCCAAAAAACTCGTATTTATGATGCTGGGAAAAAGTTCCGTTGCCGGGGAACAGGAGTTGATTGATTGATTGATTGAACCAATCAGCGGTGCACCAGAGAGAGAGTTGTATTTGTTAAATATAGAAATGTGCTATATATTTCCCAGCAACAGGCTCGTTATCTATGTCCCAGGCTACCACTGCTATGAATGACAATTTTACTTGAGTTCAGGCAAACATTCCCATTCAGTGATCACAACGTGCACTCGTATTTCAATCTACTTACCTTTTTGCGCCATGGATCCAACAATAAGAAAAAGCCAAAGGACTCGCATGATCCTAAATAAAAGGAGGTGTCACTTAACAAGCCACAAATTGGTTATTTAACATGATATCCCTCAAATAAGATGAAATGATTAATATTAGCCTATTCTGGAAATCCCATGCTCATATACAGTACACACGCTTTTCTATGAATATTTCCACCAAAGAGTCAGAAACCATTCACATTGGTGGTGGGGTCTACTGGCTGGATTATTAGAACAAGATGGCTGCTCCCATGGACATTAAAGGAATGGTTAAAAAAGGACATTTTTTATATATTGTTATAAATATTGCTATTATACAGGTATGGGATCCGTTATCCAGAAACCCATTTTCCAGAGAGCTCTGAATTACAGAAAGACTGTCTCCCATAGACTCCAATTAAATATTACATGTTTTTAAAAATTATTTTCTTTTTCTCTGTAATAATAAAACAGTAGCTTGTACTTAATCCAAACTAAGATATAATTAATCTTATTGGGGGCAGAACAATCCTGTTGGGTTTATTTAAAGGAAAACTATACCCCCAAAATGAACACTTAAGCAGCAGATAGTTTACATCATATTAAGTGGCATTTTAAAGAATCTTATCAAACTGGTCTATATATTTAAGTAAATCTTGCCCTTTTACATCTCTTGCCTTGAGCCACCATTTTGTGATGGTCTGTGTGTTGCCTCAGAGATCACCTGACCAGAAATACTGCAGCTCTAACTGTAACAGGAAGAAGTGTGGAAGCAAAAGACACAACTTTGTTTGTTAATTGGCTCATGTGACCTAACATGTATGTTTTGTTGGTTTGTTAGTGTGCACAGTGAATCAGGGGGCGGCCCTTGTTTTTTAAAATGGCAATTTTCTATTTCTGATTACCCAATGGCACATACTACTAGAAAAGTATATTATCATGAAAATGGTTTATTTACATGAAGCAGAGTTTTACATATGAGCTGTTTTATGCAATATCTTTTATAGAGACCTACATTGTTTGCGGGGTATAGTTTTCCTTTAATGTTTACATGATTATTTAGCAGACTTAAGTTATGAAGATTTAAAATATGGAAAGATCCTTTATACAGAAAACCCATGTACTTTATTTCTATGGCACCATCATATACTGCATCACTTTACTGAGACTATGAATACATGTCATTCACATCAATCTCCATCTGAGGGGGTACATTTGCCCTTATAATACATGAAGGATACTCAGAGTTCCCTGTATAACTCAGCCTGCAGCCATGTGCCTTTATATGGTTACATTTTAATTCTTAAAGGGACAGTACATGATAAATTTCAAATTTTTTTTAAACTTGAATCAAATTTGGACTATTCGAATTACACTAAAATAAACTCAAAATTCGGATTTAAAAATTTGAATCTTCAATTCGACCCTTGATAAATCTGCCCCTTAAAATAATATTACCTTATACTTTAGGTCATGTGACACATCACACATATCTACTACACACACTATTTGATTATCTTTATGTGTGAAGGTCCTCTAACAGGTTCTCAGTCACAGCATGCAATACAGAATACAAGAAAAAAACATTTATCAAATTTCATTATAATGTATAAAGCAGGACTACAAATCCCAGCATCCTTGAAATTAGAACTAAAGGTTAAAACATGCTGGGCGTTGTCCAGCCACATCTCGGGATACAAAACAAGAAATCCTAATCTAAAGGAAAGAAAGTTGACTTCCTGCTATAAAATTATTGTATGAATACTGTATCATGGATGGACTTCCCAACCAAAATCCAAATCATCAGCCCAATAAACTGATAGAAATGAACAGGAAAGCTCTATTTACCTGGTATATTGTGAGTGTTGATCCTGTATGATGAGCAGGGAAGGAATGGCTGTATCCTTGTTGGAATCCCAAATATTATTTATTTTAACAAAGGCTCCTCCTTATATACTCTGTGCTCCCTAGTGATGGAGCAACTACATCCCCCAGAAATCTTTATCTTATGGGTGGAGGTGGCATTAACACAAGGTACAACTACAATGCTGAAAAAAATTAGGATGTTGCAATGTGTTGAGTAAAACGAACCCTTCTTCAACTGTATCAGGGGTCGCAATGAATTTCTGCAATGAAATTCCACAGGAAGAATAATACTCCCTGCCAAGCGAAAACAAGACTCAACGCATATGCCTTTCCATTTACAGCATTTTCATTGGTAATGGCTATTCTTAGGTGATCAACTATGGTGTTACACTGATAAACATGTTGTTTTCTACAAGTCTCGTGGCGTTTTTTTTCCCTGTGACAAAAGGCTCAAGGGAACATGTTTTCAAGAAAAAAAGAATAGACAGTTAGTTATTGGGTAAAACTTTTAATACAAAAAATAAAAACCTGAAACGTTTTTGGGATTATCATCTTAGTCAGCCAATACAATAAAGTATCTGTGATGACCTTTGGGTTGTTTGAGCTATGTGATACAGCCGAGATCTCTTTGGATTGTCTCTCGCATATAGATAAAGCTGGCCATAGATGCAAAGATCCGATCGTTCGAATCCTCGAACGATTGGACTTCCCCATCTCCCAACCTGCCACTAACCTTCAGTTTAAAAAAAGTAGTAAAAGATCAGATGTCCGACAAAGATGGTGACAATCTCCCACTGAAAATCGACAGATTGGCAATACACGCAGAGATATAATTTAATCTTTTAACCTGGGGAAAGGCGAGCTTCTTTCCAGCCTGGGAGGATCACTTTCTCTCGCTTCCTCTCTGATCGGCCTGCTGCCTGCAACTGCAAACATCCACGATGAGGCCCAGCTCCACCGCCGCAGGTACTCTACAGACGCGCCAATGAGCCAGCAATTCACACACATGGAAACCACTGTCCCTGATGCATCAGCCGCTTCACATTCACAGGCCGATCAGAGAGGAAGCGAGAGAAA
The DNA here is from genome assembly GCF_017654675.1 of Xenopus laevis. Taxonomy (NCBI): domain Eukaryota; kingdom Metazoa; phylum Chordata; class Amphibia; order Anura; family Pipidae; genus Xenopus; species Xenopus laevis. Next base: position 117,226,086 of record NC_054385.1, on the reverse strand, counting down.
GTGATCCTCCCAGGCTGGAAAGTAGCTCGCCTTTCCCCACTCACTTCTTTCTGACTTTGCGTTCTCTCCTAGGGATGTAGCAAACGTCGGAAAAAAAGTTCGCGAACATATTCGCGAACTTGCGCAAAAATGCGAGCGGTTCGCGAACGGTTCGCGAACCCCATAGACTTCAATGGGAAGGCGAACTTTAACATCTAAAAAAGACATTTCTGGCCAGAAAAATGATTTTAAAGTTGTTTAAAGGGTGCAACGACCTGGACAGTGGCATGCCAGAGGGGGATCAAGGGCAAAAATGTATCTGAAAAATCTGCCTGTGTGTGCTTGGAAGAGATAGTGTAGGGGGAGAGCTGTTAGTGATTTCAGGGACAGATGATAGTAAGTTTGCTGGCTAGTAATCTGCTTGATACTGCTCTGTATTGGAGGGACAGAAGTCTGCAGGGATTTGAGGGACATTTTAGCTTAGGTAGCTTTGCTGGCTAGTAATCTACTGTTCTCTTTAAACAACTGCCATACGTTGACCTTGTAGGCATTGTTTGCCCAGTTTTTTTGGACGCAGCCACTGAAGCACAGTTGCCAGAAAAAATATGCCATATAAATGCTGAAAATAGTCATTTTTCGCCATACGTTGACCTTGTAGACATTGTTTGCCCAGTTTTTTTGGTTGCAGCCACTGAAGCACAGTTGCCAGAAAAAATATGCCATATAAATGCTGAAAATAGTCATTTTTTGCCATACGTTGACCTTGTAGGCATTGTTTGCCCAGTTTTTTTGGTCGCAGCCACTGAAGCACAGTTGCCAGAAAAAATATGCCATATAAATGCTGAAAATAGTAATTTTTTGCCATATACGTTGAGTCAACGTATTTTAGACAGAATGTGAACAAGGTCACACAGCTAGATGGCAGTTGGTTGAATAACACACTGGGCAAAAAATGCCTACAGGGCAAATAATGCCTAAAAGGTCAACTTATACACTACTACAGCGATGGATACGGATTACGTAAAATATATTATGGCTGCTTGAAAAAAGTCACTCCGGTGTTTTTTCTGGAGACGGTAATATTATGGATATTTAGACAGAATGTGAACAAGGTCACACAGCTAGATGGCAGTTGGTTGAATAACACACTGGGCAAAAAATGCCTACAGGGCAAATAATGCCTAAAAGGTCAACTTATACACTACTACAGCGATGGATACGGATTACGTAAAATATATTATGGCTGCTTGAAAAAAGTCACTCCGGTGTTTTTTCTGGAGACGGTAATATTATGGATATTTAGACAGAATGTGAACAAGGTCACACAGCTAGATGGCAGTTGGTTGAATAACACACTGGGCAAAAATGCCTACAGGGCAAATAATGCCTAAAAGGTCAACTTATACACTACTACAGCGATGGATACGGATTACGTAAAATATATTATGGCTGCTTGAAAAAAGTCACTCCGGTGTTTTTTCTGGAGACGGTAATATTATGGATATTTAGACAGAATGTGAACAAGGTCACACAGCTAGATGGCAGTTGGTTGAATAACACACTGGGCAAAAAATGCCTACAGGGCAAATAATGCCTAAAAGGTCAACTTATACACTACTACAGCGATGGATACGGATTACGTAAAATATATTATGGCTGCTTGAAAAAAGTCACTCCGGTGTTTTTTCTGGAGACGGTAATATTATGGATATTTAGACAGAATGTGAACAAGGTCACACAGCTAGATGGCAGTTGGTTGAATAACACACTGGGCAAAAAATGCCTACAGGGCAAATAATGCCTAAAAGGTCAACTTATACACTACTACAGCGGTAGTAAAATAAAAAAAAGTTAAATAAAAAAAAAATGAATATTAAAAAAAAAAAATTAAAGTTGGTGCTGCTGAACTACTAGGAGCAGCAGATTAGCACACCAGTCCCACTCCCCAACACTGCTAGACTAATAGCACTGGGCTCTTATAGTAGTAGTAGTAGTAGTAGTAGTAAAACAACAAAAAAATAAATAAAAGCAGTCCTTACAAGGACTACTGTTATTGCAGCAGTCAGCAGATGAGATCAGAAGCAGGACAGCTGCCCACTGCAGCTACATACAGAGCACTGCAGTAGAAGGTAGATTACTAGCCAGCAAAGCTACCTAAGCTTAAATGTCCCTCAAACCCCTGCAGACTTCTGTCCCTCCAATAACAGAGCAGTATCAAAACGATTACTAGCCAGCAAACTTTCAACTGTCCCTGAAATCACTAACAGGCAGCAGCTCTCTCCCTACACTATCTCTTCAGCACACACAGGCAGAGTGAAAAAACGCTGCAGGGCTTCGGTTTTTATAGGGAAGGGGAGTGGTCCAGGGGAGAGCTTCCTGATTGGCTGCCATGTACCTGCTGGTCTGGGGTGAGAGGGCAAAAAAAAGCGCCAACAATGGCGAACCCAAAATGGCGAACGTCGCGCGACGTTCGCGAACTTCCGGCGAGCGCGAACACCCGATGTTCGCGCGAACAAGTTCGCCGGCGAACAGTTCGCGACATCTCTACTCTCTCCTTAGCGCTCAACCTGACAGCGCCGCTCCTGCTTCTGCTGTAACTCTGGGATGTGACCCCAGGGCTTTGGCTGGGTCGGCAGCTGGAAAAGGATTGCGCCGGTGCTTGTAGCTAAGATACTGTAGGTGGTGCTGGGGGAATTCGGGTTGGTGACAAGCGCTCTCTAGCATGGAAAGCAGTGCATGACAAGAGTGGCTACGTGCCAGTGACTGGGAACTCCGATCGGCCTGCTGCCTACAACTGCAAACATCCACGATGAGGCCCAGCTCCACTCTGAAAAGCTCCCCTGCCGCAGGTACTCTACAGACGCGCCGATGAGCCAGCAATCCGCACACATGGAAACCACGCTCCCTGATGCATCAGCCGGTACACATGCTGTCAATACAACATGAGACAGAGCCAAGGAGGAGAAATCCAGCGCCGCACAATGGATGGTCGCCGTGTCGCCTTTTCTGTAGAGGACAGGAAGTGCAGTTTCGGTAAGTTATTTCTTAGTAAAGGCTTTGCTATTTTAAAGTTTTATTTGACTTGGTGTTTATTTTTTCATGTATACTAACGAATTTTGTAAAAAAAAAATTTGATGTTACTGGTCCTTTAATAATAGCGTAATATTTATTGAGTTTCACATTAGTGTACATTTCACAATAATAACACAATCTGCCCTTATTTCAACTCACTTGGGTTACTCTGTTATTCTCTATTGGAGTAAGATGATTCACTGCCATAACTACACTGGAGTTTGGGTTGGACAGTGACATCAATATATATATACCCATACCTATACTAACTATAGAGTTTAGTATCACAATAGCCTTTGATATTATGTCTGTCCAAAAAATCATCCAAGTCCCTCTTATAGTCATTAACTGAATCAGCCATCACAACATCACCCGGCAGTGCATTCCACAACCTCACTGTCCTGACTGTGAAGAACCCTCTACGTTGTAAAGCGCTGGAGCCTTGTTGGAATTCCAGAGTCCAGTGTATGGAAATCTGATGCTCTGCTCCTTTGCTTATGGGATGGAAAAATCTAACCAGCATTTGAATTATGTGAATTATTAGGGACAGAGCAACTCCATCTCCCAGAAATGTTTAGTTTATGGATGGAATAGGCTTTAATGGTGATTAATAGTTGAACACAATGCAAGTAGTTGGGTAGGAAAAACACTCTCTACATGTAAGTGCAGATGTTCCCCTTCATTAGTGATGGGCAAATCTCTCCCGTTTTGCTTCGCTGAAAAATTTGTGAATTTCCCGCAAAATGGCGACAAATTCGCAAAAAACTTGAAATCAGAAAGTTTACACAAAAATTGTGAAAATCGAACATTTTCACGAAAAATTTGTGAAATTCAAAAGTTTTTACGTAAAAATAGAGCAATTCAAACGTTTTCACAAAAAAATTGAGCAATTTGAACTTTTTCACAAAAAATTTGAGCATTTCGAATGTTTTCACGAAAAAAATAGTGAAAATCGTTATCTATTTTGTTTTTATTCCAAGATATTAAGGGATACATATACTGTTAATATGAATGAATTTTGTTACAACAGCACCACCTGCTGGTCAGTTTCCCACCAGTCTGACCACCAAGTAGTCAAGGAAATTGTCAGGAGAAAGAAAGAGGCTGATGTTCTTCTGTATAGGAAATATTTGAGAACGGTTTCTAGTTTTTTTTCCTAAACAGAAGAACCTCAGAGCCGCCTCTTTATTATTAACTATTGGTTGCATCTCAGGCATGGCAGATCCAGGGAGAGTGAGGGGGGCTTCCCAAGGGTCCCTATTTAATGGCACAGCTCCTCCCCTGTTCTAAATACAGGCATATTATTTGTTTCCTGGAATGCAATATAGCAAATATTTATATTAACAATATACTGTACATATCAAGTAGGCCGAACTACTGCATCTGTCACACTTATTTATATAGTGCTAGTTTATTTATATAGCTCAATATGTAAGTGGTGTTGGGGAGCACCTACCATCAAATGATAGACAACGGATGGTGTGCAGGGTCAAGTAAATGAATCAATATTAGAAAAAAAGGAAAAGAAATGACCCTATGAATTGCACCTTCCAATCCACCATAGTCCAGAGACTCAGTTATGTGTATATACACGGTGTGTATTTAAACATAACTTTTAATAAATACAGATAAAATCCAGTATGTCACCATTAAAAATAGGTTAGGTACAGGGAGGCGGAATACCAAGAGGTAGTGGGTTGGTATTAAATGCATACGGCAGTGTGTATGCCGGGTAATTTGTCAGTAAAATATAGTAACATGATTACACATGTATATTGAACGTAGAGGAAAGGTTAGGAGAAGGGAGCAATAAATATATCACTACAAGTTTGGTGTATCAACCTCACCAATTCTCCCCCATCAATATTGTCTAATACTAGTAACCGCTTCTTTTGCGCATAAGTAGTAAGCTGCTGTACATAGACAAGAAACACTCAGGGGCCCATTTACTTAGTTCGAGTGAAGGAATAGAATAAAAAAAACGTTGAATTTCGAATGTTTTTTTTGGCTACTTTGACCATCGAATTGGCTACTTCGACCTTCGACTATGACTTCGAATCGAACGATTCGAACTAAAAATCGTTCGACTATTCCACCATTCGATAGTCGAAGTACTGTCTCTTTAAAAAAAAACTTCGACCCCCTAGTTCGCCACCTAAAACCTACCGAAGTCAATGTTAGGTTAGGGGAAGGTCCCCATAGGCTTTGTAATGTTTTTTGGATTAAAATACTTTGAAACGAACGATTCGAAGGATTTAATCGTTCGATCGAAAGATTTTTCGTTCGATCGAACGAATTGCGGTGAATCCTTTGACTTCGATATTCGAAGTCGAATGATTTAACTTTGACAGTCGAATACCGAGGGTTAATTAACCCTCTATATTCGACCATAAGTAAATTTGCCCCTTAGAGACTGCAGCTACCAGGCTCCTTGGGGTAATGGATGCGCGGTAGACAGGTACAGTTTTCCACCCTTGTCAAACCAACACCTTCACCTGCAGTGAACAACCCTCCTGGTCCCTGGTATGAGCGAGCAGCGCCGATTCGGACCTAAGCGCCGCCTGAGGCGGCTCCTGCAATGCCGCCCCCCCTCGCCGACTTACTTGTCGGGAGGGGAGGCAGGAACACTAATGCGGAGAGCGCAATTGCGCTCTCTCGCATTAGTAAAGCCGAATTTCCAGTTTAAAAACCGGAAATTCGGCTCTTAAAGGTGCAGGAGCGGCTTTTTGCCGCCCCTGGAAACCGCTTTGGCGTTGCCGCCTGAGGCGAGCGTCTCAGCTCGCCTCATTGGCGGCGCGCCCCTGTGAGCGAGATTCTATCAAGTGGAAAAGCCACTGAAAGCGCCGTAGATTACAAGAGCCACCAATCCCAGCACCACAGCCGCACCAACTCCTTCACCCACAGCGCACATTGCTCACACTTTTTAACTTGGTTAGGCAGGGTCGCGGAGTATACCTAGAAACCTGGGGTGATCCCCACCACCGGGAGGGTGATATGCTGTGGGTGAAGGGGCTGGTGCAGCTGTGTTGCTGGGATTGGCGGCTTTTGTAATCTACGGCTAGTCTAGTCTCTGGACTATGGTGGATGGGAAGATGCAATTCATAGAGTCATTTCTTTTCCTTTTTTTCTAATATGTATTTATATAGCAACTATTTATATAGTGCCAGTCATGGTTCTGTCTCCCAGTAGAGATGCCACAAACACACTCTATGGTCTGGTGGAACCACAGCAACTTACCAATGTGTTTTTGGCCTTGGCTGGCCTGTTCCATTTTCGTTTCTCTTTCATCAATATCGTTTTGGGAAGGTTACTGAAAGGGTCGCTGTGCCAATTACGCAAGTTGAGAAACCAGCCTCTGGCAGCAGCAGCCTGCACGTTACCAGGAGCAGCAAAAAGTAGATCTTGTAACTTAAAGGAAAAGGAAAGCTACGGAAGCAGTTTATTGCTAATAGATTAGCCACAATAGTGCAATCTACAACACTATAATTATTCTGCAGAATGCTGTACCATAGCTGAGTAAACAGCTCTAGGAGCTCTCTCTGTTTATTTTGGATTTCAGCTGCCATATTAGCTTGTTGTGACATCACTTCCTGCCTGAGTCTCTCCCTGTTCACTCATAGCTCTGGGCTCAGATTACAGCAGGGAGAAGGGAAAAGGGAGGGGGAGATGGAGAGAGGAGCAAACTGAGCATGCTCAAGCCTTAGCCCTGGAGGTTTAAGCTGAAAACAGGAAGTCTGATACAGAAGCCCATGTATACACAATAGAAGGAAAGAAATGCAGTGTTTTTTTTGACAGAGGACTCAGAGCAGCATTACTTTGAGGGTTAACTGGTGTATTTATATAGACCTTTCTGATAAAGCTTACTTAATGTTAGCCTTTCCATCTCCTTTAAAGATCTGAAGTTCAGATTTTTAAATTGGAATTTCAGCTCTTGTAACAGAGAGAGCAATTGTGCTTTTGGCAGTCTCAGGATGGCATAGGGGCCTGAAAAACCCTTGGGTACTGATGTGCATGTGCTCAGGGAATGTGTAGGAAGAGGGAAGAGGTCACAGAACATGTTTCCCTTTCGGAGCCAACAAATCTTGTGCAAGAACTGTTACTTCCCAACAGCCACATTCCTGCCTTATGAACTGCAAAACTCTAGCTTTCTGGTTAACCTCAAGGAAACTGGATGGACAACGAGGATGATAAAAGCATTCAAGGCTAAATGTAATGAAATCCTATGCATAATGTTTTAAAAAAAACTGTAGCAATAAGGCGAATAATGTCCTGGTTAATCTTTTTAAGAGTAGGAATAAAAAATCCAAATTGTTAAAAGTGAAAGATAAACTGGGCTCCCTGACCAATAACCCTTCAAATAAAATTTTAAGGAGTATTACGAAACCTTAAATTCTGCTCCAGACTTCAATCAAGACAAAAGCATTAAGTTCTTTGAAAAAATCCAGATCCCTTCTATTTCACAGGAGCAACTGAACAATTTAAATAATCCTATATTAAAAGATGAGGTCTCGAACGCTATAAGACTCTGAAAAAGAAAAAAGCTGGTGGGCCTGATGGTTTACCACCAGTTTTTTTACAAAATACTATCCGCTAAAATTGCTCCTTTTCTCACAGAACTCTTTAATGATATTTTATTATCTGGTAAGAAGCTCTCAACTAGCATTGGGTCTAACTTGATAATCCTTCCAAAGGAAGGAAAAGATCTTTCGTTACCAAAATCTTACAGGCCCATCTCATTACTTAATCAGGACATTAAACTGCTTTCTAAAATTTTAGCAGATAGACTTTCTTTAATCCTGCCATCAGTTATATCTGAAACCCAGAATGGCTTTATGAAAAGGAGGTCAGGCATAAAGAACATTCAAGCAGTTCTCTCTGCAATTGCCCATGCTAGAAGGCATAAACTCCCTTGTACTGTGGTTAGCTTAGACACTGAAAAGGCGTTTGACAATGTAATTCGGGAGCATCTCTTTAAGGGGTAAATTTATCAAAGCGTGAAGTTCCGCCACTAGAGGGAAATTCCGCAGCTCTCAATTCATTTCTATGGGATTTTGAAAGGAGTATTTATCAATGGGTGAAAGTAAAAGTTCACTCTTTGATACATACGCCTTTAAAAATCCCATAGAATTGAATGGAGAGTGGCGAAATTTCACTCTAGTGGTGGAACTTCACTCTTTGATAAATATACCCCTAAGTGCTTAGATATCTTTGGAATCACAGGTCCCTTCTTCAGTTTTATTAGTTACTTGTACACTTCTCCAGAATCTCAGATACTAATAGCTGGAGTGAAATCCTCTTCTTTTAAAATTCACCAAGGAACCAGACAAGGATGCCCCTTGTCCCCACTACTCTTTAACATTTCACTAGAACCATTGATTAAAGCATTAGATAATCTGAACACTTTCCATGGCATCAAAATCAACAAAGTTCTGTTGAAATCCTTAGCATTTGCTGATGACCTACTTTTGATAACACAGAATGTTAATGACTCTCTAGGGGACATTTTCAACATACTCCATGAGTTTGGGTCTTTTTAGGGTTATAAAATAAATGCCAATAAATCAGAACTAATGAATATAAATGTATCCGTGGCGACTTCTCTTTTAAGAAACTCAAATTTAAAAAATCCCAAACCCCATTTGAGATATTTAGGACTCCAAATGCCAGTTGATTTGAGAAAGCTATATGACCTGAACTTCACACCTGCTTTTAATAAAATGCTTTCTCTTTGTCATAAATGGAAAAATGCTCCCTTGAACTTAAAAGGCAAGATAGGTCTCTTCAAAATGCTAATTTGGATTCTTCTCTGAACACTTTTATTTGGGGGTCCAAGAAGCCCAAAATTGCTCTTTCAAGACTACGATGTCCCAAAGAACTGGGGGGATTAAAGGTCCCTAACTTTAGAATTTTTAACCTAGCTTCTATCATTAGATAGTTAATTGAGTGGATATCCCTTCTATGCCATGAATCCTAAGGGCGCGCGTGGCACGCCTCTGTCCCTCTTATAGGTGCATATGTGCTGGCGTCTTTACGTCAGTGCACAGTGGCTCGAAATTTAAAAGTACTTAAAGGAAAACTATACCCCCCAAACAATGTAGGTCTCTATAAAAAGATATTGCATAAAACAGCTCATATGTAAAATCCTGCTTCATGTAAATAAACCATTTTCATAATAATATACTTTTCTAGTAGTATGTGCCATTGGGTAATCATAAATAGAAAATTGCCATTTTAAAAAATAAGGGCCGCCCCCTGGGATCGTAAGATTCACTGTATACACAAACAAACCAACAAACCATACATGTTAGGTCACATGAGCCAATTAACAGACAGAGTTGTGTCTTTTGCTTCAACACTTCTTCCTGTTACAGTTAGAGTTGAAGTATTTCTGGTCAGGTGATCTCTGAGGCAGCACACAGACCATCACGAAATGGTGGCTCAAGGCAAGAGATGTAAAAGGGCAATATTTACTTAAATATATATTCCAGTTTGGTAAGATTCTTTAATATGCCACTTAATATGATATGAACTATCTGTTGCTTAAGTATTCATTTTGGGGGTATAGTTTTCCTTTAAAGGCACAGTTTGGATTTTTACACTGCCCATGATAGGAGTTTTTTCCTGGTGCTTCTGAGATTTAAGATAATCTGTCTGAACCTGTTTTGATTCCTGTTGTGACCCCTGCCTGGCTTTTGACTACTCTGATCTCTGGATCCTGACCCTTGCCTGAATACCGACTACCTCTTCTGCTAAATCCCTTCTGATTGATCTCTCCGTTTGACTATTGCCTGCCTGACTATGCTTATTCTTTGCCTGCCTTGACCCAGCCTGATCTGACTATGATTTTGCCTTGCACCTAGTACCACGACCTTCTGCCCAAAGACTTTGCTTACAGTTGTGCCCCTTGGCTTGTTTAGAACCTTTCGCCTTGCACCTCTTGTTTTAAGACCTGCGGCATCTGAGTAGCTGAGGGCTCCTCCCAAGGGCAAAGGCGGCTGCTACAGGCAGAAGCACGAGCCAAGACCCGGGTGCTTGGCATTGTTTCTAGATTCAGGGTGCCAACCGTTACAAGAATCCTGATTTAATGAGCATTAACCTCTTCTCTCAAACATTGTCGGTTCCAGAAAATAAGAAAAATCATCCACTTAAAAAAATAGCTGAAAAGTGGTCGGGTTATATGCAATCCGAAATCACTCCCACTCAACTTATACTCTCCATAAGTAAATATAATAAGTACTTAGGGGCAAATTCACTAAAGGACGAATCGCCTAATGCTAGCGTTAATTCGCTAGCGTAGCACATTTTCGTTAGTTCGCCGATTCACTAACGGACGCTGGCGTAAATTCGCACCCTTACGCCTGGCGAATTTGCGCAACGGACGTAACTACGTAAATTCACTGACGCGTGCATTTTTCTGAACGCTACCTTTTACGCCAGACTTCCTTCGCCACCTCAGACCAGTCGAAGTGCAATAGAGTAGATAGGGATTGCTTCAAAAAAAGTTAAAAAATTTTCTAAGTCCCAAAAAACGCTGGCGTTTTTTTCTTTTTTTATGGGTGATAGGCTTCCCCTGAGCGCAACTTCGGATTTTAGTGAATTTGCGTAGCGCTGGCGGAAATGCGCCTGGCGAAGTGTGGCGAAGCGGACGCTGGTGCAACTACGAATCTTAGTGTATTTGCCCTAGTGTCTAAAAATTGGAGAGTTCAACATTTTAAATTGATCCACTTAGGATATGGGAAATTGTATAGAAAGTCAATAGGTTTGGGCTCCCAGCCTTTCTGTCCAAAATGCTCCCAATTAAATGCAGATTTATTTCACTACCTCTGGAGTTGCCCTAAGGTGCAAACAGTTTGGCTAGTTCTGGAGAAGTATCTGAACTGCAAGTTGAAGCTTCATATTAAATTAAGCCCAAAATTTGCATTACTCCACATAAACTCTCCAGATAAGGATTTACAGGGACATCTAAATTTTATAAGTAATTCTCATTTTAACCTGGTGATGTTGTTTACAGCTGCTACTAAGAAATTATTATTCTCAAATTGGTTGTCAGAAACTACTCCTTCACTTTCAGATATCAAGTCTCTTCTAAATAATCTTTGTTGGCAAGAATCAATAAGGATTAAATCAGAAGATCCCACTCACACGTGTATATTTACAGAAACTTGGTCAATATTTTGGGATCAAATAGATTCTAACTTAAAATCTCGAATCCTCGACTGGCTCAAGAAATATCCTGTAGTGGCTAAACCTATTTGTCCATTTTCTTCACACTCCTTACAGAACTATTGTATCACTGGTGCTTAATATTCACTGACTGAATGAGGTTGTTAGATTTAGAACTTGATTTTGTTACTTTACTTTTATTTTACTTTCACTCTGGTAAAATGCAAATGAGAGACTCAAATTGTTATCATTGTTGTATTCCTGTTCTTTATCTCGAGTCTCCATAACCAGTTTGGAGATGTTTCATTTTACAACTTTGCATTTTTGTTAAATTCCTACTTGTTTTGGTTTTAAAACTCAATAAAAACATTTACAAACGAAGGGGTCTAACTGATATTCACTTAACCCTATGCTATATTGGGGTTCCACTCCTTATTAGCTTCTCCCTTGGGGGAGATGCATGCAATTAGCTCCTAGAGCCACATGGCTCACCTTTTTATAGTAGAGTTCACTGCCATCTTGTGGCCAAACTCAGGATCACTATGAGTCATTCTATACACCCAGGAAGTGGGAAATTATTGTATTACTAAGGGTCCCCTTGGTGACCAATCCTTAGGGGATTGCACTATAGAAAGGGATGCATTCATCCATCCCCTACACTGAAAATAGAGGCAAAGACACAGACAAGCAGATGCTCCTACAGTTTTGGGGACACATGTGGCTACAATGTTATTAAGAAATTTGTTTTGTGCTTGTGTTGCTCAGCACTTTTTACAATTGAGTGTGGCTAATGAGTAAAGAAATGTGGGGATCCCTGCAATAGAGTGATGACTTCTAGTTCACACTTAGAGCAGGTTTCTCGAGCCCCTGGGTATATTTTAGCCAATCTATATAGGATCTATAGGAAGAGAAAAGCTGTGGCATATGTTGAAATGTCCAAACAAGAGGTCCCCAACCTTTTTTACCCATGAGCCACATCAAATGTAAAAATAATTGGGGAGCAATACAAGCATGAGAAAATTCCCGGGGATGCCAGATTAGGGCTATTTGGTAGGCCCTATGTGGACAGTCAGCCTACAGGCAGTACAGATGTTTTTTATGCAACCTAAAGTTGTCTCCAAGCCAGGAATTCAAAACTAGCTGGGGGCAACATCCAAGGGGTTGGTGAGCCACATGTTGCTAGTGAGCCTCTGGTTAGGGATCATTGATGTAAGCATAGTTTGGGCTACCAGATCTGACCAAGTAAATTCTCCAACCCAGGGAAATGTGGGATTTGTAGTCTTAATCCAACACCTGAAATAGTGAATTATGCACAGAGGAGCGATAACTGCCATGAATGTGGTGGTTAATGCAGGAATCCTAAATTGGGTTGCATCAACAGCTGCAGCAGACTTGCACCCAAATAACTGGACCTGAATACTGTTCTTTCCAAAGCGGAATACTGGCTCGGCAATAAACTTAGTGTTTTGTTTGATTTATAGGAATAAAGATAATAGGTACCAACTTTTGCTCAGAAAGCCCTTGGGATGAGTAAGAGCCATGAATGTGAGCAGACATTGGTCTCTCATGATTGCGATTAGGTCCAGCTGAATAGGAGGCTTAGTTATGAGGGAACTCGCTGTCAAGATCTTAGATAAAATAGCCCTAAAAGAAAGCGTATTGCTTATTTCCTAAAAGATAAAAAAAAAAAAACCTTCTTCTATGCTCATAAATACAGCACACATATTTTTTTTTTTGGACATTTTTAAGACCAAAATTTAATCTGCAATCTTTAATTTTTAAATCCTATGCTAATAGGCTCCCACGATAACCACCAAATGAACCCGAAACACCTCGAGCAACATCCAAAATTAATTTCGGTCATAAATATGAAAGAAGAGTTTCCCTTTAAACTTCTCCTGAGCAAGCCTAGGCCCGAGGGTGAAATTGGGGTCTTGTGGCTGACACCTAAAGGGCAGGCAAGTTTTTAAGAGGAAAAAAGGAAAAGAAAATTACAAAGCGCAGAGAACCGGGAATGAAATGTCCTGCGGCCGTGGGTTCAGAGCATTGGAGCGAAGCTAATGCAGAAATGTCACATCTGCAGCGCTGCTAAATCACTCAGCCCCTAAAGAGCCTCATATTTCAATATTACAGAGGTGCTCTGCCGGGACACAGACAAAGCAAGTTAAGTGGGTGTGGGCCAAGGTGAAAGAAACACTGATGTGACTTATAATGAATTTAGCCTTCTCGGGACCTGGAACGCGCATTAAAATTCTGAAAGCACAATAGCATTGGATTTAGAGCAAAGTTTGATCAGTGACTTTGCAGCCACTACATATCCTATTTTCCTATGGCAGCTGCTGCAGGAGGACATCACTTTAAACCAGGGGGGTTCTGGAATCCCGTTCTGTTCGCCCCCCCAAACTCACTTGCCTTTCAGATTTGACCCTTGTGGCAGCAGCTGTTTATTCACACAATCACAGGGGCAGATTTACTAATGGGCAAAAATTTGCCAGTGTCCCAGCGCAACACTTCGCCAGGGAAAATTTGCTCAGACTACACTAATTTGCTAAAATGCGGAGTTTCATTGTGGGCGCCGAACGCTGGCGACTTTTCGTCAGCATTACTTCGGCAATGTGAGCATTTGATAGTGAAGATACGCTAGCATTCATTTCTGCTTAGCGAGACTTCGCTAGGGATCTTGCGCTCAGGTCAGTTTGCATAGGGCGGGAAATTTAAAGTTGTATGGACGTCTTTGTGTTATATGTTGGTGCAAATACTTACAAATTGCACTTTTTATAACACATGTCCAAGGAGCCTTAATAAAGACAATAGAGTTATTCTAATGCCCTACACATGAGCCCACTGTAAAATTAATGTTCCATATGCAAATGTATGGGGAAAACCGGTTACCCAAAAAAAGTTCAAGTTAGGTCTATTGCAGACAATCAGGCTGAAAAAAGGAAAAGACGCCAGAGTTTTTTGATGCATTTTGAGCTGACAGAATAAAATGTGACAGAAGATTGAGGAAGATCTAGCTACTTTTTAAACTTTGCCTGGTCTGTCAGTAAAATCCACACGTGAATTTGCGGAGTAATGTCTCCTGGTGATAGAGTGTGAATGATCGCTAGCGACTATCTCTTTCGCTAGCTAATTGGCATCTACGCCTGTTAGTAAATTGGCGCTGTCCCTGCAGGCAGTAATGCTAGCGAATTGACACTAGCGTTAGCCACTTCGCCCTTTGGTAAATCTGCCTCACAGACTTCACCAAGTCCATTGAAGTGCAGAATTTTGAGTAATTCAGGCATTCATACATAAATAAATATACATCGCCCTCTCCAAATATGCTTTGCCCATGCTAAAGTTTCAGGAGTATCACAGCAGAGCAATCCATCTGGCTGTTTTCATGCATTTAAAGAGCCCAGAGATGCCAAAGCCAGGTGTGTCTTAGCCACACCCCCATTCTGCCCAAAGCCCTGCCCACAGACACCCCTCCAATCATGTCCAGATTGCACCCCAACTGTGCTCTCTGTTCTCCCTGTTTTGAGGGATTTAGGGTACATTTCAATGCCTTTCAATGGTGGAGGGGTAAATTACATTATTTTACAAAATTCTGACAGTGAATGACTGTTATTGTGGGTTAGAGGGGGCTATATTAGGGTGACTCCCTTAAAATTAGACATGTCTGAGAGCCGACCTTAAAGGGATACTGTCGTGGGTAAACATGTGTTTTTCAAAAAACATCAGTTAATAGTGCTGCTCCAGCAGATTTCTGCACTGAAATCCAATTTTCAAAATAGCAAACTGATTTTTTTTTATATTTAATTTTGAAATCTGACATGGGGCTAGACATATTGTCAGTTTCCCAGGAGCACCCAGTCATGTGACTTGTGTGCTGATAAACTTCAGTCACTCTTTGCTGCTGTACTGCAAGTTGGATTGATATCACCCCTGTCCCTTCCATCCCCCCCCCAGCAGCCTAACAACAGAACAATGGAAAGGTAACCAGATAACAGCTGCCTGCATATCTCCCAATATTAGGAAACAGAAAGAGGGACAAAAAGATTTGGCGCACGTAGTGCAGCCCATTTTTGTGGTCATACCCCCTAATTACAATGTTTATTTTACATAATTTGGCAGGGTATGAAAGTTTGAACACATTTCTGTGTTTTTTATATGTTATTACAGTTTTGCAAATGAAGGTGAATTGCCCTTTAAGCTGTGAGTCTTCGTTCTTATCTTATCAAACTGTTACCAAAGTATGTTAAATATCTATTCTGGGCTGTCTGCCAAGACCCAATTAAGTTAGAGACTTTGTGTCTGTTTCTGGCTGTTCAGTGCAGCAGATCAAAGAGAAACTCGGGACTTATCAGTACAAATCCATGACAGAGGGTTGAGCTGTCAAAAGCAACACTGTCCCGCTCAAAACGGGACAGTTGGGAGGTATGTGCCTGGTAGATCTAAGAACAGCACTCAATAGTAAAAATCCATGTCACACTAGACTCCTTCAGTTACATTGAGTAGGAGAAACAATTGCCTGCCAGAAAGCAGTTCCATAGTGCAGCACTGGCTTTTTCTGAAATCACATGACCAGGCAAAATGACCTGAGATGGCTGCCTGCACATCAATATTACAACTAAAAGAAAATACACTTGCTGGAATTATTTGCAGTGTAAACAGTGTAATTTAAAATAAAATCTACAACTTTTAAATCATGACAGAATCCCTTTAAGGGGATGATAAATGGCAACAGCTCTGCATACAGCGCACCTCCCCATTCATAGAAGCACCCCTGGGAACAACCAATGGGACATGTGGGCCCCACGTTTCCTCCATACTTGGTAAATGAAGACATAACATTGGTGTTATTAACGAATATAATGAAACACAAATCCCTATGTAGGGAAAATAAATTAATAATAAGAGAAAGTCGTCAACATGGCACCTTTCCCGTTAAATACGGGAATACTTTGAATATTTGCCAATTGCCATGTTTCTGTCTCAGCGCTGAAAGCCGCCAGTGACGGTATTTAAGAAATTTGCACTTCTGTAACTTCCTGATCTGATGAGCATCTGGCCCTGGCAACAGAAATCATTATTCTACACAATTTATCCTAGCAAATAGTCTCTTCATTAGTGTATTTACATGTCACTGGATAAACAGGCTTTTATCATCATTTGTAAGTAACTGACCGCCATGAACTTTTCATTCCATCATGCTAACCTCAGGCTTTCCAGGGGAATTTTACCCGTTAGAATAAATTATAAGCAGCTTCCCAGTATACATTATTTAAAAATTTATAGTGATTTCAAAGTATTTATAAATTGTCATTGAAATAACTATTTGTACAGGTATGGGAAACCTAGTATCCAGAAAGCTCTGAATTACAGGATGGCCATCCCCCATAGACTCCATTTTAATCAAATATGGGTATGGGACCTGTTCTCCAGAATGCTCAGGACCTGGGGGTTTCTGGATCATGGATCTTTCCATAAGTTGGATCTTCATACCTAAAGTCTACTAGAAAATTATTTAAACATTAATAAAACCCAATAGGCTAAGGAATAATTATATCTTAGTTTGGATCAAGCACAAGGTACTGTTTTATTATTACAGAGAAAAAGAAAATGAAATGAAAATTTGGGTTATATGGATAAAATGGAGTCTATGGGAGATGGCCTTTCCATAATTAGGAGCTTTCTAGATAACGGGTTTACAGATAACGGGTTTCCAGATAACGGATCCCATACCTGCAAATCAATTTTTTTTTTTAATGATTTCCTTTTTCTCTGTAATAATAAAACAGTAGCTAGTAACTAAGATATAATTAATCCTTATTGGAAGCAAATAATCCTATTGAGTTTAATTAATGCTTAAAGGGCATGTAAAGGCTAAAATGTAAAATCACATTTTTATGAAAAAAGAAACCATCCAATATACTTTAATTAAAAAATGTGTACCGTTTTTTTTTTTATAAGAAACCTGACTGTATGCAGTGAAATTCTCCCTTCATTTACTGCTGTGGATATGAATTGTCAGATGGTCCCTAACTGCTCTGCAGAGAAACAATCATACTTATGAACAGCAGGGGGAGCCCCCGTCTTACTTTCCAGCCATGCAGAACTCAAGCAGTTTTGTTTGTTTCCCTATAGAGCAGTCGGTGTGTAGAGGCTGTGTAGAGATTTGTATTGGATTTTATTTTGGCTTTACATCCCCTTTACTGTTTCCAACTCCAGCGACAAAGATCATGGAGCCAGATTTAAACAGATAAACTGGGATTCTATTTGAAGGATTATTTTGCCTCAGCCATTGGTTCTGCAGAGTTGGAGAAAGTTTGTATTAAACAATACAAAAACTATAAAATCCACATTAGATTACATGACAACACAGGACCCAGTGCAGTCTGTATATTCTGATTATTAATCAGTCTTGCTGTATCGGCTTCTGGCAGATATTATTTGACTTGTGCTGTTTTGATCATTTATGACGATCCCTAAACAGCCCAGACCACACTGAGCATGTGCACAGTCTTGGTCTTGCAAAGATGTTTAACAAAGTTACAAGATGGTGACCCCCTGTGGCCAACTTTGAAAGCATAAATCATTTGTTTGATTAGGCTTGTGGTACAGTAAGTTCATGTTTATGTTTAGTATACAAAATACAGTATTTCTAGCCTTTTTCTATTTTAGACTTTACTTCCCCTTTAAATGATTTTTAGTAGACGTAAGACATGGAGTTCCAAATTACAGGTAAACCCCAGGTCCCAAGCATTCTGGATAACAGGTTCTATGCCTGTACCTGTCTGACCCTCTGGTTGTGACTCTTGAAACAATTCAACCAAGACTCCACTTTGCTCCATGCCTTTTATCGGGAAAAACGGGCTGGGTTTGGAGGTGCTATATAGTGCTACATAGTATATATGGGCCAGACATGAAGTCGTGGCAAAGATTTACGGCGAAAAAGCAAATATAAAAATTGGTGTGCGTCAAAAAAAATTGCCGCGGTTCAAAATTATTTGGACGCACATTGGCTTTAATGCATTTGGACAAAATAGTTGTGCATATAAAAATGTCTCTAGCGTATAAAAATTGTCATTTGCGTAAAAATTATTTTGACATTCATTGACTTCAATGTGTGAATTTTTCGCCGTGGGAGAGGGGTGGCGCCTAGTTGCCCGCTACCCATCTCTTTACTTTTGCATGTCATTTGGATGGCCAACAATTTAGATCCATGCTGCGTGGCTGCACATGAATCAGTTTAGTCTGCAGCATGCATCTACATTAATTGCTAATTAGCCATGCAGACTGTGGATTCAATATGTGGCTGGTATTAAAAGAGTGGGTTTAAATCCTACCAGCAGGTAGTAAGGACAGGGCTGCCTTGGGCCTGTGTCCAGTGTCTCTTCCAATGACTCCTATAGTGTTTACCATAGTAAAACAAACATTTTTGGTGTTACAGGTCCTTATGATTTTCTTATAATCACATTATTAGTCATAGCAGCGTTCTCTTCTTATCTGTCTCAATCTTATCCACCTACTAGTGCTTCTGAGCTACTTTAATTAAAGGCCCTGATTCTCCCCTCCCTCTCTGAAGTCATTAGGCGAGCTCAGGCTTCAGGTTTAACAAGGCCCGAGGTTTTGAGCTGCCACTTTGCTCCCACAGAGGAATAAAGATGGTGAGCTGCTATCAAACAAGGCAGATGGGAGGAACCCTCAGGAGCTAATTACGACAAGCTGGATTTAGGAATAATTCTGTTATTAGCCGGCAAATCTCTCTGCATAGCTACATAAAGCCTCTACTAAACATGTCCGAAGGGGCTGCAAACCCAGCGGCTGGCTTAGGGCTGAACCTCACACACAGCAATAAGAAAGTGTGAGAAAGTGATACGTTTAACCGATAAAAAGCTGCCGACAGACTGTGTCGGCAGCTTATTGGCCCGTGTATGGGGGCCCCCGACGGGCTTCCCCGATCGAGATCTGGCCGAAAGTCGGCCAGATCTCGTTCGGATGGGACAGAAAATCCCGTCGGATCGCGGCCACATCTGTTCGTTGATGCGGTCCCGCGATCCGACCGCCCGTTTACCGAATGCTAGGATCCGATCGTTGGGCCCTAGGGCCCACGATCGGATCTGCCCGATATTGCTCACCTCAAGGTGGGCATATCGGAGGGAGATTCGCTCGTTTGGCGACATCGCCAAACGAGCGGATCTATCCATGTATGGCCACCTTTAGGCTGTTAAGGTTCCCACTCATGTTATGTCTGTATTAACTCTCAGCAGTAAAGTATTAATGATATGTAGTACATTTACAGTAGTCATGTAGTCATGTACAGTGTCATGATATGTAGTTTATTTACAGTAGTCACGTTTTTCCCGACCCACAATCGACCCTAACCTGCCCCCCCTTAGCCTGTGCCCGCATCTGATTCCAGCTTCCTTTTATAGACTCGCGCAGAGTCACAAAAAGGGCGGGGCTATAAAGCCGAAAGGTGGCGGGTGGGGAGAGCAGGAGAAGAGCTCAACCCCCACCTGGTCCCTCCCCCCCGAAGAGGAGTGTGGGGTCGGCCCCAACCCACCCGACTTGCGGGCAAATCCACGGGTATCGGCCTGGCCCGCTCATCACTAATTTACAGATCTAGTTAATAGTGAAAGCAATCAAAAACAATATACAAGCAGGGACCCTTAGGGTTAATGTGCCGCTATAGCTTTACACTTCCTGATCTCCCTAGTTGCTGGGCAGATGCCCATGTAGCTAGTTGCAATTTACAGTTGTAACACCTATTTGGGCTGCATAGCCCACAAATAGTTAAACTGTCCAGCTAGCAGTAGAAGCATGGGTTACACGCGACTTCACACAACAGGGTCAGGGCCTTCGCCATGTGGAAGTGTTCCCTCTATGGTGTAGTGCAACTACATCCCCCAGGTTACTGTGCATACAACAAAAGATGGGCGCCAGGAGGTTCTTGCAGTAAAACAGAAAACGGTTTATTTAACTATGCCAAAAAGGGCAAATGACCACAGGTTTCAGTACTCACGCAGGAGTTGAGGAAAACAGCATATTGAGAGTTCACACAGATCAAAGGCAGGCTCACACAGAGAGTACACAGGCAAATGCAGTACAACCTTTCCCTCCTGGAAGTTGTCAGGCAAGCAGCTTGTACCCTACAGTCCCTCTTCACTGAGGTCCCTGACTGGAGGCAACACACACAGCCTCTGGGAAGCTACTCCCTTTCTGCAAATCCTTGTTGGAGCTCAGCTGCTCTTTCTCTCTCACCTTTCTGCCTTTCTCTCCTAGAGAGACTATGACAAGTCTGCCCTAGTATATCTGTTCCTCATTCACGGGGTTTCCTGGTCCCCGACTTGGACACATGCCTTCTTCTGGGCCTATTGCACTCAGTCCCCCTGAGCACATCCAGCTAGAATCACATCCAGAGGCAAAAGAGGAAGAGGCCACTCCCTGCACACACTATATAGGAGTGAGTCAGAGCAGTGTCATCAAATCTCTCAGCCTATCACTGTAAAGGTTATTCTGTAACAGGGATTCTACCCAATAACCCAAGGAAATGGTGAAAAGATTAACTCTATAGGGCCTGTATCCCTATAGGGCCCTACATTCACCCGGGGGAAAAAAACCCATTTCTCCTGACAATGGTTTAACAATCCCCAACATTTCAACTTACAGTACCATCACATCCACTTCTGGTATCCTCTCCTAGGCATACCTGGTAACAATGGTCACTGCAAAGGAAACACAGCATGCACAATACTGTATCAACATTATATAATAACAGTTGCAGTTGGTCAACTGTATTATACGCCAAAAACTTTCTTTCCTCCCAAGGGTCCACACAGGTTATCCTTGAAGTGCAGAAACAAGGCAGAAGAGTTGTGGTGGGGATCAATAGTCCTGAATTAGAACCCACTTAGTCCAGCAGTCCTTCCAGCCACAAAAAAACAAGCAAGCAGCATTCTAGGCATCTCACTCTGCAGGAGTCCATAGAAGAGCTGTAGCAAACACAGAAGAATCCATCCTCCAGGTTCTCCTCTTCCAGATCCATGATCCAGGATCACACATGAGCAGGAAATGGCTCCATCCGGGACATCCATCTTCCTCCCATCCAAGTGACATCCGCAGGCCTTCGTGAAATTCGGGGCGAACCTCCAAGCCCGAACCCACGGCCAAATACTTTAAAGGAAATTCGTACGATTCGAAGAAAACAATGCACAGCCTGGTTTTAGGGAATCGAGCCCCACGTTGGGCACGCCAAATGTAACACCTATTTGGGCTGCATAGCCCACAAATAGTTAAACTGTCCAGCTAGCAGTAGAAGCATGGGTTACACGCGACTTCACACAACAGGGTCAGGGCCTTCGCCATGTGGAAGTGTTCCCTCTATGGTGTAGTGCAACTACATCCCCCAGGTTACTGTGCATACAACAAAAGATGGGCGCCAGGAGGTTCTTGCAGTAAAACAGAAAACGGTTTATTTAACTATGCCAAAAAGGGCAAATGACCACAGGTTTCAGTACTCACGCAGGAGTTGAGGAAAACAGCATATTGAGAGTTCACACAGATCAAAGGCAGGCTCACACAGAGAGTACACAGGCAAATGCAGTACAACCTTTCCCTCCTGGAAGTTGTCAGGCAAGCAGCTTGTACCCTACAGTCCCTCTTCACTGAGGTCCCTGACTGGAGGCAACACACACAGCCTCTGGGAAGCTACTCCCTTTCTGCAAATCCTTGTTGGAGCTCAGCTGCTCTTTCTCTCTCACCTTTCTGCCTTTCTCTCCTAGAGAGACTATGACAAGTCTGCCCTAGTATATCTATTCCTCATTCACGGGGTTACCTGCTCCCCGACTTGGACACATGCCTTCTTCTGGGCCTATTGCACTCAGTCCCCCTGAGCACATCCAGCTGGAATCACATCCAGAGGCAAAAGAGGAAGAGGCCACTCCCTGCACACACTATATAGGAGTGAGTCAGAGCAGTGTCATCAAATCTCTCAGCCTATCACTGTAAAGGTTATTCTGTAACAGGGATTCTACCCAATAACCCAAGGAAATGGTGAAAAGATTAACTCTATAGGGCCTGTATCCCTATAGGGCCCTACACAGTTATCGGCCAAGTGGCGTTGTGACCCTGTCACATTTTGCTATAGTGAGAGAGAACGGGTGGATCTTCCTCTTTGGCTACTGGTTGCTGACCCAGCTGGATGTTCCAGGGAGCCTGGGTACAACAAGGCCCAGTAAAGCCATGTGCACTAGAGGGACCTGAACCTATAGAGAGATAAGTCAGGGAGCAGGGACCCCGTGAATGAGGCCAGCTAGAGATAGGTTACTACCTGTAATAGGAGAGTAAGACAGGCAGGTTAAGAGCAAGAGCAGCTTTTGCTCCAACTAGGAGGGATAGCAAGGAGTTAGCTCTCCCCTCAGGTAAGACTGGCCTGTAGATAGGGACACAGCCTAATAGTAAATTGCAACACGCTTGTTTTTTACCCTTTCAAAAGCGTAGAGCACTGGTTACATCAGACCCTCTGTCTCAACATTAATGTGTGGAGGAAGGCAGAGGTGTTGCAGAATTATACATCTCAGCTGCTCAGGACAAGATTTCTGGGTGCCAGGGAACCATCTGAACCTGGAATGGGAAACATTCCCCATCAGAACTTTAAATTAGGCCCAGCTTTTAGCTGGCCAGTGCCATGGCGGAAGTCAAGGTGTTATATGGCACTGCCTTCTGTAGAATCAGCAAGTACATTTTTGGACGCGCGTTGGAAAAGTCGATTGCGTCCAAACCGTTGCGCGTCAACACTATTCAGACGCTCATAGACTTTAACACCGGCATCAAAATTGACACAGGCATCAAAATTCATGTTTCGGTGAACCGAAACAGGAGAAATTCACCCATTACAGGTTTATAGTACACAAATATAGGGTTCTCCCTCCTTACTGAGCACAAAGCAGGAGAACTATAGTCTGCACTGGACCCTTCTCCCCCAGTCTTCACTATTGCCTCTTGATATTAATTCAGCCCTCAATATTGATTCTTATTTAGTACATGCCATTTGCACATTTCTTTTTAAATATAAACACTGTTTAGCTCTAATTTGAGAGATGCACTTGTATAAGGAACAATCTGGACAAGCACAGATGGTAGGAATGTTGGTCAGTTGGTATACTGTACAATGCCTTTGCTACTTTTTTTTCTGCAGGATTTCACAGATTCGTTGATTTTATTTCTCTGAAGTCACGCAGGAACATTCATATTAATAGCAAAAAAGCTTGACACTTAATTCTGCTCGGTTTCCTTGGGGCTGTAAAATTTCATATCCAATTTCGATCTTAGCCTTGGCTAAGTGAGGCCATTTTATCAGCACAATTACCCAAAGAAAAAAAAATGTATTTCTCAGATTCAGGAGAGAAAAAATACGTCCGTTGTATCTGACCGCGGCATGAGCCATATTGCATTAATAATGGGAAGAGGCCACAAAGAAGTCCTTTCAGCTTCAGATAGGGCATCTTCAAGTCAACATTGATTGAAAGTTAATTTCAAACCATGTAATGAAAAGCCATTATCCACCATTGTAAAGATAGTGAAACGCGTGGAGACAAGTGTGGCTCCAGGAACACAGGAGGACCATTATTATTATTATTAATATTCCTATTTTTTAAATACTTCTGCCTCTCTGGGGAGCACCTGATGATGTTCATCACCAGAAATGTTGAGCTACGACCAGAGTGCAGAGAAACTGACAATTCTGGAATCGTAATGGTCCATTTTAGAGGTGATGCTCTTGAAATTGTATGCAACCTCAATCCTCAAGAAGCCTATGGCTTCCCCCAGAGGCTCCAATGTGTCAGTATCTCTTTCCCATCACTTGCACAAAGGAGAAGAACATCATTTTTGGAATAAGTTTGAGACCAAAATGGAACACCTACACCTGCTGATACATTTAATGGGACAAACATTTACCCAAAAAGCTTTCCGGTTTGCCTTCTTTAAGGTCAAAGCAAGAAAATTGGAAATATGGGACATTTCCCTTTTTGGAATGAACATATCACAACTTATCGTCATACTGTGATGACGTTTTATCAAAATTTCCTTTTTTTTACATGAATCGTATTGTTTCTCTTAAAAACAATTCTCTAAAACTCAGTAAAAAAAAGTAAGTGTAAAAACCACGAAAAACTGTAATACAAAACTTAACCAAAGGAAAGCAGTTGAGGTCCCACAGAAGCCAATGGGCGCTGCGCTGATCCTATTGGACCTTTTTTTAACCATTCAGACCTTCAGAGATTTTAGAGATATTCTTTTTTTTTTTTTTGGATCCTACTGCTTCTTTTTCTATCTTGATCTTTCAATAACTTTCATGACATGCGTGGTATTGTGCAGTAATGGCTCTGATTTATCACTGTATGTAATTGCTTTTGATGTTTGTTTAGTATCATCAAAACCTGGATTATTATTTTATTAACATGTATTTATATAGCACCAGCATACTGCATAGCCCTGTAATGTAAATGTGATTACACAACTAAATCACATGAATTATATACATAGAACATATGGAGTTACATACATCACAATCAAAACCGGTACAAAAGGTGAGGAAGGCCCTATGCAAAGGAGTATACACTCTAAAGGGAAGGTAGTAATACACAAGGTGTGGGAGTGGGTAAGATCGAGTGGGTGAGAAATGTGGTACTGTATGTGGTGTTGCATTTGGTAGTTAAGCAGAGTGAGGGTAGGCTTCTCGAAAGAAGTGCGTTTTAAGAGATTACTTGAAAGCAGAAAGGTTGGGAGAAAGTTGGACAGACCGTGGGAGAGAGTTCCAGAGGAGGGGTGCAGCCCTTGCAAAGTCTTGAATGTGAGCATGTGAGGAGGTAAAGAGAGAAGAGTTGAGTATCAGGTCAGTAGAGGAGTGTAGTAATCGGTTGGGTGAGTATATAGAGATGAGTTCAGAGATGTACAGTGGGGCAGAGTTATGAAGTGCTTTGAATGTCAGGGTCATTAATTTGAATTTGATTCTGAAAGGTAACGGAAGCCAGTGCAGGGATTGACAGAATGGCGAGGCAGAGGAGGAGCGGTTGCTGAGGTGTATGAGCCTCGCAGCAGTGTTCATTATGGACTGGAGAGGTGACAGTCTCTGGAGGGGAAGGCCAATTAAAAGAGAGTTACAGTAGTCTAGACGTGATATAATGAGAGAGTGAATAAGAATTTTGGCAGCATCTTGTGTGATAAATGATTGTATTTTGGATATGTTCCTTAGGTGGAAGTGACATGATTTAATAAGTGACTGGATATGAGGAGTGAATGACAGGGCAGAATCTAGGATAACCCCAAGTTTATTACGAGTTTATTAATTTGCAGAGGGAGGAAGTATAGAGGGAGAATAGTAATGGTCCCAGGACAGAGCCTTGAGGAGCCCCAACAGAAAGAGGTAGGGGAGAAGATGCTACTCTGTTGTAGGAGACACTGAAGGAACGATTGGTGATGTAAGAAGAGAACCAGGACAGGGCTGTGTCACGAAGGCCAAGCGAATTGAGGGACTGGAGGAGGAGAGGGTGATCTACAGTGTCAAATGGATGTACTTTGCTTTCTACTCTCTGAACTCCCTTGAGTAGATAAGTGCGATTTCTGAAGGCACCAACCTGTTACCAGCACCTCTTGAATTTGGCCTGAAGGGTAAGTGATCACACTTTGATATGAAATCTTATGCTAGCGACCCTGGTTTGATTCCCTGTGGCAGCTCATTATAAATAACCATGGACAAGTCACTTAATCTCCTGGTGTCCCACCATACTTTCATTTGTGGCTTGTGCACATGATGAACACTAGTACTTCATGGCAAATGTGAACAGTTTACACAATAATTATGTTATTTCATGCAATTAATCGGTCTTTATTGTTGGATATGTTTGGGCTAAATCATTTAAAGAGATGTCAACATAGAGTAATGGATGATAAAGAGGTGATATTAATCTGCCAACCAAAATTGAGTTTTGGGATGGGGTCTATGATGCCTAGAGCTTGATGTTGGCATTTAAACATTTCCCTAGTGATTTGTTAATGTCTCTTGTGGAACATTACCTTGCTAGAGGGCTATGGGGGGAATTAGAAGGAAGCTATTACAAGACTTCATTGAGATATACAGACTAGCTGATGATTACAAAGGAACATATTTCGTGAGACACAAGACTGACGATCAGTTCTAGAGAACTTGACACATTTTGGATGGTATATAATCATCAATTATGTTTATTTTATTGTATATATATTGTATATATTTTATTTTATTGACACAAAAGTCAAAAAGGGATGAGTAGTATTGGAAAGCTGTCTCTCAGCCATCCTGCCAGTAACACACATTATCCATGACTCCCACCCGCCCTTTGAGTGACTCTCGAACTATGTAATGTGTGTAAGAAGATACGAGATGCATATTATTTTTAGAGAAAATATGTTGCAAATTAGGTAAGTACTGATTCCAACTGGGGGCAAATTTAATCAAGTTTTAACCCCTCAAAGGTGTTTCCACTCCAAGCAAACAAAGCTCATAAAATCAAGGGTCTTATCAAGGGTCTTACTAACGAACTCACACTTAATGAATACTGCAAAATGTCCAATTCCAGACCAGTTCCAGAGACACTAAGGGGCAGATTTATCAAGGGTCGAATATCGAGGGTTAATTAACCCTCGATATTCGACTAGGAATTGAAATCCTTCGACTTCAAATATCGAAGTCGAAGGATTTAGCGCAGAAAATTCGATCGTACGATCGAAGGATTATTCCTTCGATCGAACGATTAAATCCTTTGAATCAAACGATTCGAAGGATTTGAATCCAACGATCGAAGGAATATCCTTCGATCAAAAAAACTTAGGCAAGCCTATGGGGACCTTCCCCATAGGCTAACATTGACTTCGGTAGCTTTTATCTGCCGAACTAGGGGGTCGAAGTTTTTTTTAAAGAGACAGTACTTCGACTATCGAATGGTCGAATAGTCAAACGATTTTTAGTTCGAATCCTTCGATAGTCGTAGTCGAAGGTCGAAGTAGCCCATTCGATGGTCGAAGTAGCCCAAAAACACTTTGAAATTCAAAGTTTTTTAACTTCGAATCCTTCACTCGAGCTTGATGAATCGGCCCCTAAGATTTGCACCTGACTGTGGCTGTAGCAAATACAGAGGAACAATGTGTATTGAGGGCAAAAAGTGACACTTTTGTTCATATTAACACTACTCTTTGCAACTATTTTTGTCCGAACATTCTCCTTTCTCTTCCATATATTTGTGCCAAGTGCCATTGCACCCAACCTGCTTGTTCTGCAAAATTGTGCATCTATGCACCTCTGTTTCTGTACATTCTGCTCTAATTCCACACTTTGAAACTGCTCTACACCCCAAATCCATCACTGAGCTGCCATAACGTTGGAATTGCATTACTTAGTAACTTTGGAGCTACAAATATTTGGACACCCTACGATAGGGGTACAATCTCTGTTTAAAAGGTGGCAATGGCATTTACCACTTCCTTTTCTCAACCACTTCTTCTATATATGTATCAAGTAAAAGAAACCCTTGTTGTACACTGCTGTTACGCATATTTTTTCAGCAATCCAATAACAAAAACATATTGTATCACTGCTACTTTGAGGGTCTGACAAAATATGTTTGCTTATTCATTTTACATTTTGATTCATATGTAATATTGCAGGTTTACCTATGACTTTGAGCAATCGTTATAATATGGATTTCTCTAAGAGAAAGACCCTTGGAGGAGAAAGTCCTATTTCTACATTTGGTCTTTTAACTTTTCGATGACCTAATATGACATCCCTTAGGCAATAAGTAAGTCATCTGAATGATTCAGTGAAATTCTGTTAACCTGATGCATTATTGGCTTTCTGATTATGCTGTGTAGATGGCTGAATAATGCTGCAATGTTGTTATCATAAATCTGTGATGTATTATTGATCCTGAGGAAGCTCAGTTAATGTCAAGGAGATGCCCTAAGAGTGCCCCATTGGTGCTCTGATGAATAGTTAATGAAGTTGTGACTTCCGACAAAGAGATCATATTGTATGGAGCATGCCCTTGGAGACTGCTGGTGAAGCCCCTGGGATGACCTTGCCCCACTCTGCTGAAGTTTTGGTCATCAGTGAATCACTAAAGGCCTATGAGACAACTGTGTGGCACTTACAATTTGTACTCAATAGTTATGAGCAAATCTGACCTGTTTCAATGAAAATTCACGAAAATGGTGTAAATTTGTCAAAATGCATTGAAGTCTTTGAGTGACAAAAATTTTTTTTGAGGCACGACTATTTTTTTTTTGATGGATGACAATTTTTTTGTGGCAAGCTTTGCAAAAATTTTATTCATCATTAGTACTCGGTTGTGATGGAACTGAGGCAAAATAATCTTTCTACTTCTCTATTTGTTAATATAAAGTGGGACAATCCAACTTTACATCAGAACTCCAAGAACACCCCTGAAGGCTGTAAGTTGGACAGATCTGATTAAAAAACACCATTAATGTCACATTTAAGGCAGCATTCTTATCCACCCTGACCGCACCAGTTTCTCCTACATAGTCCTACATACTCCTGACCTGATCCATCTGACGTTCTTCTGACATTTCGGTGAGCAACTTCCTGTTCCTCTTAAATAAGGACCATTCTGGAATTTCTGTAGAACTTGGAATCTCATAGAAACTCCGGCAAAGGTATTTTTAACGTTTATGCGTGACAAGTTTCAACAGACCTCTAGCAAAATAGGAGTCCTTTGGGGAAATATGTTAATAAAAGAATAAAATCACATACATTTTTAGAAAACATAGTTGATGTCCACCTGCGACCTTTCTGATTTAAAGCAGAAGTAATTCTACCGAGGCAGTTAATTGCCAATAGATTACCCACAACAGTGCAACCTAGAACGCTACATTTATTCTGTAGAATGCTCTACCATAGCTGAGTAAACAGCTCTAGAAGCTTTTTCTGTTTGTTTTGGATAGCAGCTGCCATATTAGCTTGATGTGACATCACTTCCTGCCTGAGTCTCCCTGCTTGCTCATAGCTCTGGGCACAGCAGGGAGGGAAGGGGAGAGGTAGAAAGAGAAGTCTGTGCTAAAGTTCACCATGACTATTACCATAACTATTATTAATTTGCAATACTGTGTTGATGGTAGCCATAATACTGAATGGGTAACCAGCTATTCAGCTTTATTTTCTCCTTGCTGATTGGTTCACAGTGGGTACGTTATGTTCTTATAAGCACAACTACTTTATAGATGTGCTTATTTAGCAGAACCAGTCTTCTTTCTTGAAAAGCCAAAATCAATGACTACAGTTGCACTTAATAAGCTAGGCACTGGTTCTAATTGTGACTATGTGTATTTAAAGTCCCAACTCTAATTTTACAAACTCCATTATTTAGCACCTTGGAATACTAATCACTTTAACCACTTGAGCAAAAACTGTCGCTCCTAGAACAACATGGGGTGAACAGAGAGCTATCTGATATTAGAGTCAATAAAGTACTGTTCCTTTCACATTAGTATGATAAGGTGGAACTCAGAAATAGATACTATGACATGGCACTTATATAATGCTATGAAGCCAATAACTACTGTATAAATTGTATAACCAAAGCATTATGAATATACATAGGACCAACCCAATCATTTTCCAACTATCTTCAAAAAACTAGGCAAAAGGTGACTCTTTGGGTAGTGGCATACACAATAAAATCATTTTAAGCCCCTAAACTTTAGGAATAAGACATTATAAACACATGGAAACTGATTGTTAGTTAGAGATCTTCCAGGCCCCCTACCCAGCTGTAACATGACCTGCATCCTTTATAGTCAAGCCTCTGTCTTTGGGTCTTTCTACTTATCCTTAGGGGTAAACATGTAACTTCCTTAAGCTTTTAAATGAGATATTAAATTTTTGACCCCTTATACTCTTGTCTTCAAGCTACCATGCTCAAAAAAATGTACAGAGCCTTTATGCCCTAACAGGATCGAATTGTAAAAAACTCATTGGGTCCTGGATCTCATGGACCCTGTTGACCCAGACCCTCTCCTGCTGAAGTCCTGGGTGATGCTGCCTGACCTCCCCCAGCCCTGATTGAGGATGCAAAAAGAGAGACCAGGGTACTTAATAAGGTACACATTGGGGTAGAGGGGGCGAATGGGGGATGTGGTGCCGAGTTGACAGCGTGTGGTTGGGGCCAGGGGTTGTATATGGGGCCCCTAAGGTGGCAGCCCTGGTGAGCAAGGGGCAACCCAGTCTGATGTTGTACCCCATAGTGATAACTGAAATAGGAGCTATAGTAGGTTCCTGGTTGCACAGGAGGGCCAGCAGCTATTTCATCAGAACCATTTCATCATATCAAAGACTAACTGGAGGCCTAGAGATTCTACATTCCAGAATCTAGATTTCTTACTCTTCTACCAATAAGAGATTTGTTACAGAAAAAGAAAAGCAGAGAGATAGCAGATGAATCTACAGTAGATGCCCATTAAGATGACCACCACTCTGCTTATCTTAATATATCCCATTGATGCTATATACCTCACCTGCACAAGTTGTCTCTGTTGCACCATTAGTTGCTCACAAACAACTGACTGAGGGTGCTGGAAGCTGAAGTTTTGTAGCTACAGTCTAATGCCATTGGCTGGAACAACTAAAAGTCAACTTCCCCAGCCGTTTGCACATTCCGGTCTCCATCGCATTTTACGGTAACTCAGCAATAGCTTCACAATCCCAATCATCCCCTGTCATTATCTGAATTAATTCCCAGTCTGTATTTGCTATTCTGGGATCCCTTTCTCCTGACAGGTGGCTCTCTTCCTATTGATTAAAAGGCACCTTCTGTTTCATTCTGCTAGCTATTTCTGTACTGTAATTATCATCCTGTAATGCAGTGTCTCTCAAATCCACTCCTCAAGAACTCCTACTTGCTATTCTGAAAGGACAGAGAGGGTAAAGAAAATGAAACAACTTGTTTTCAGAATAAAAAGGAACATACTAAGAACAAGAAATATCTTTTCTATGTAAATAAAATGCATGCACAGAGGGAGCAAACCTTATTTTTGCCCTCAACAACGAGACACGGTAAAACATCTGTGCCAAATGTCTAGACAAGTTTTTCTCAATCTGTTAATTTCATAAAATTTGCGTAACTTGTTTTTGAACATCACCATTTCATCTATTTATATAGTCCTTTAAATATAATGTGCTCATTGGTACAAGGATGAGCCCTGTGCTGGGACAAAACTTACAGGTAAACAATGTCCATCCTAAGAGAAACAACTATAATGAAATGGTATTCTCTCACTAGAACTTAACTGAGTAGCCTATCAACCATGTACTGTATGTTATGTCAAATCTGCTGTATATAGCTCTAGGGCAGGGATCCCCAACCTTTTGAACATGTGAGCAACATTCAGAAGTCAAAGGGAGCAACACTAGCATTAAAAATGTTCTTGGGGTGCCAAATAAGGGATGTGATTGGCCATTTAGTAGCCCTTACATGGATTGTCAACCTACAGTACATTGAGACTCTGTTTGGCAGTGCACCTGGTTTTTATACAACCAAAATTTGCCTCCAAGCCTGGAATTCAAAAATAAGCACCTGCTTTGAGGCCACTGGGAGCAACATCCAAGGGGTTGGAGAGCAACATGTTGCTCACAAGCTGCTGATTGGGGATCACTGCTCTAGGGGATTAGTGAGTATCTACACCTACGGCATATACCCTTTTAAAGAGTTAGCACCCATTATTAAGGTTACCCTCTTTTCAGTGGCATAACGAGAGCTCGCCAGGCCCTATGTCAAAAAGAACTTCAGAGGAGCTTGGCACACAGTTACCTCCACCACATTCTGACAGGAGCATGACAATTTAATAGTGATGGGTGAAAAAATTCACCAGGCGCCAATTCGTTTCGCAGCCAGCAAATAAATTTGCAAAACTGCTTTGAAAATTCGCAGGCATCAAAACATTTTTGCATCAAAATTGACACAAGCATCAAAATTCGGTTGACGATTTTGGAGTTTCGCAAATTGTTCACCGTTTCACGGATTTCATTGGGAATTTGTAAATTTTTCAGAAAAATGCGAGAAATTCGCCCATCACTACAATTTAACGAAGAAGACCTCTCTACAGTGGGGTCTGCTTCCTCTATAGTTATGCCACTACACTTTTTCACTAACCTCTGACCACACAGTGATACCTGGAAGGTCGGATTAAATTGAGGGGGTGAGGTGTTGATGTTTATGGGTGTGACAATGGCATAAAAGGAGAATTGGTGTTTTTTGAGGCTCTTAGTGGTAGAGTTTTATTTTAACCAGACAGTTTTGCAGTTTAGACCTGGACAAACCAGACTGTTCAATTCACGACTGGACAGGTTGCAATCCTACCTATTACTGAAAAGAGGGCTATGGTAAATGCAAGCATGAATTGGATAGCTGCTGAAGGAACAATGTATTTTTCAGGCCCTGTTAGGTGGGATACTGTCCCACCGGTACAGGAAAGTCTGGTGATGCCCCTAGTGGGTAAATATGGTGGTTCTTTTGGTACTGATACTAGGTTAATGAACCACAGAGAATGTTGAGAAAATAAAATATACAGTATTACTTTATATTTTGTCAGATATATTAGTTAGCATGAAGAAGGGGCTGGATGGTAAATACAGGGTTACTGAAAATAGCTCTTAGTACAAAGTTCACCTAACAGGCAGGTTTCTTTTAGATATAAAAGGTTGAGCTTGTTGGACATGAACTTGCTGGACATGTGTGTTTCAAATTAAGTTACTACATATCTTTACTTGTTACAAGGGTCCAAACCTCAGGGTAAGCCCAGCGATCTGAGATTAAAGGCTTGAGAGTTGAGTTTTAGCACTTCATTAGGCCAACAAGTATGACGTTTAAAGTCTACTGTACAGATCAAGGGCCACATTTTAACCAACCAATGAAAGCTGCATCAATCTTCCCAAAACAAATATTAAAACATGTTGAATATTTCAAAACAAAGCCAACTCAAGCATGTGCATCAAAAAGCCAGTATTAGATTCCTGCAAATTATACCTTTTCTAAGACAACTTTTTAATGATTATTATTAAAACTTACAATGCAATTCAAGTAAACAAATCAGGGAAGTGGAGAAGAAAATTGTAATATTTTTTGGTTTAATGGTGCTTAAATTTGGTTAACTCTTTCAATAAAAGGAACTGGTGTTTTCACTACACCTACTATATATGAAATGGAGGGGATTAGTCATTTTCTTTCTGATGGATAACCCTTTGGAGGATGGTGGAGATCCGCAGCTTTAAGTAGGACTTAGTCCAGTGAAGATTTGTGCCCTGACACAGGAGACCTCAGTTAGGACCCAAGTTGAGAAAGAAACCATTAAATAGTTAGATGAGGGTTAGATCTGCATGATAAATCATAGTAGGAGGAAAGGATAGAGATGGCTATTGAGTGAGCAGTCTGAGGTTCCAACAGTAAGGTATTGGGGATGTATTTCAATAGTTGAGAGTGTTTCTGTTAAATCCCAATGTGAGTACAATGGTTCAGCAAGTGTACTGTAAACTTGAGATAGAGAATATATTGATCCTAACGAATAGTAATGGGCGGTCTGATCGCGAGACCACATCAACGAATAGATGCGGCTGTGATCCGAAGGGATTTTTAGTCCCATCCGATCGAGATCTGCCCGACTTTCGGCCAGATCTCGATCGGGGAAGCCCGTCGGGGGACCCCATACACGGGCCAATAAGCTGCTGACTCGGTCTGTCTGCAGCTTTTATCGGCCCGTGTATGGCCACCTTTAGTTTACATTATTTTTTTATTCTGGTATGCAGAGGTCCAGATCTTTCCATTTATGAATGACAAGTTGGGGCAATTTAGATTGTTCCTAGCTATAGCACATCATCCCTTCCTGAAAAGCCACCCATATTCTGAATGGCCTTTATGTATCTCTAGCATTTGTATCTCTAGCATTTTTTAAGGACATTACATATAACTTACTTATGTGAGGACACCCAATCAATGCAACCCCTCATGGAAAAGGTATGGATTGTGCCACGATTATGACATAGGATGCAGTTGTTTGCGCAACAAAATAAGTTGAATACTACATAAAATCATCATCCACCTCATCACAATTTGGCATATTTCCTCTCTTCTTATTTTTCTATAGATAACCCTGGAAGACTCGGGGGAGGCACTATTGGTCAGTTTTTAGTCATACAACCGAAGCATGGGTTGGACAATGCGAAGTGATCAAACTGGTGGAAGTTTAAAAACCTCTACAGCAGTTTTCCACTCAAGTCCCCCTTTGTAGTGCAACATTTGATCAAGAAACCCATTCACTCCTTTACAAGGTCACAAGTATATATAAAAAATATCCAATCAGCAATTCCACTAGAGTTCCAATAATGTCTAGCACATCCGATAAATGCTCCCAAGAGCATACAGAATGACTAATAAACATTCAGAACAAATCCTACTTTAACTAACCTTCAGTCTGCACCCAAGGTTTTAAGTTCACTTAGGAGACAGGAGGGCTTGTTTACGAAAAAAATGTTTGTTTGATACTGTACTTGAGCCCATTCATGTTCCTAGAATTTAGCACAGAGCTCCAAAGAACCTGTTTAGCCTGCTGTGATAAGTTGTATGCAATTGACTGTTATCCTCCAGCTATGGAAGCCTGGAAAAAACTACCAGCTTGGACCTGCCAGTAATTCCAGGGTTCTTCTACAAGATGATGTCCATTGATGCACTGGACTCATAGAAGGGGAGGCTGCAAATGAGACTGAATGAACATTAGAACATTATGAACATTAGAACACCGTAAGTGACACCATGCTAATGGCGTGCTTCAAATTACATGTGATTTACAAAAGTTCTCATTATATGACACCTTCCCAGTTAATTTTCCTGCTTTTGAAGCTTGTTCAGTTATGGACAATATATAAAAGCAATCAGTTACCACTAAAAAAGCCAAAGAATAAGTTCTAATTTGCAGCACAGATAAGCACATTTGTTAAACTAAGGAAATATAAAGTTAGTATATTTTTAGTCTGCCTGCTGTTCATATTAAAAGGGTTTTTTTTTTTAGACAGGAATGCATTGTAACAGCAATATTATTTTCTTTTGCTCATTGAATTATTTGAAAAAAAACCCTTTCTCTGGAAAATGGTGTGATATTGTATGCAATTTAAAGCAGCTCGATTAGTCATTTCCCTGTCTGATTAAGTGAAGGTATGCAGGAGTTGAATAAAATGGAACGGACAGTTATAAATTATCCAATTTTTATTTAGAGCACCATTTTAACCTAATCCATATTTATGCTTTGTTAAAAAAAAAGTAGGTTTCCAGAAATGCCAACAGGCGTACATAAAAAAGGCAAATAAATTAGAGCCTTAGCGTACTGATTATCATATAGAAATGACACAAGAGAAAAAGGAAGGCACAAGACAGGCTGTTGTTAACAAAAGAGCAAATCAGGCTAAAAAGATACTGATGGCAAGCATGTGTCTGAGATCAGCCCCGTCAGGAGCAGAAGTCTTTTCATTTCACCTAAATCCATCGTGTCAGCGTGTCTTTAATTAAAACATTCTGATTGCATTGACAGGCTTGTTCGGTCAGTCTCTCCTATGGCCAGATTGCTCTCATGGCTGTTCTGCAATCTTTAATCTATCTTAAATAAGATATTTATTTTGAAGAGATGAAAAGCTTTTCATTTTAACTTTTCTTTAGTTCCATGCCTCAAAAACAGAATTTTTAACTGTTAAAGGCAAAATGCCCCTGCTTATGGAAGCTGCCACAACAGTTTTTTAGTCCAGCCCACAGCTTAAGTTTCTGATGTCATTGGATGAGATTTAAAAAGCTAAAGTTAGAGGTGTCTACCCTTAAATGTGTCATTGCTGGCTGGCCGGTGGCAACTCAGTTTAACATGGCATCATACTCCACAATTATGCTCAATGATCAGGACCCCAGTCTGAAGGGGAGGGATAATGGAGATCAGGGTTGTCTAAACTATGTCCCACTAGTTTTTATTGAAGTACAAATTACAGCAGCCCCTGACTTCCATTGGGTGTCTATGGAATGCTGGAAAAATAGTCAACAACAGCTTTCAATATATACTTGAGGTTGGTCTGGCAGTCTGGTCTTTATTCAACAGACAAGACTGCCAGACCAACCTCACACATTTATGGAGCCTAACCAACATTTTGCAAACAGCTCAAAGATGAATGAAGCTGGATCGATCCAAATGGTCAATGGTCCACTGGTCCATGTCTATGATCTTGCATCTCAATGCTAATTGCTAAGCTCATCTTCCCTCTTGTTATTGGTCCAATGGATGAACCCTTAGTTTAGGCATATTTTGCACACTAAATATATCCAAAAATCTGTTCATTTGATGACCTGACACCAGAGAATCAAGCCACGAGCTGAAAACCTTCCAGTGAAAACTCATGTATTGTATAAGCAAAGGTAGAGATGCAACTACACATAAACCCACCAAGTTCCATCGGGTCTCACCATATGATAAAGATACATGGGTTTGCAGGTCTTGAAAGCAAAAATTGGGTTCTAATTGTTATTGCACAGTACTCAATACTCAGTATAAATACAGTACTCAATATATGATGCAAGGGTTATAGCAGGAGTGCCCATACTTTACTAATGTGAGGTCTACTTTTTACTCATGATTTCCCATTATGATCTACATCCATAAAAACTTTGTTAGCATTCTGCTCCATGGAAAATATTAATTAAATATTGATTTAAATGATTTATGAGAAAATCAATATTCAACAAACAACAATTCCTTATGTAACCTTTACCTTAACATAATAAATATCTGTATGAAAATCAGCAAACAGGAGGGTGATTCAAGCAAGCTGTTTGTTGACATTGTCTTAAGATCTACTGATCACCAGCTAAAGGTCTACTGGTAGATCCCGATCTACCTTTTGAGCACCCCTGGGTAATAGAGTAGCATAGGCAAAGTTTGCTTCAAACCTAGTAACCTTCAATAACCAGTGTTTAATATTAAATGTAGTTTAATGCAGTTCGGCTGAAGAGTCTACAAATTATATAATTGTGTATGATATTACAGATATTTTTATTGTTTTGCTGGTGTCATCCATCATACTTTCCTCCAACTGTTTATAGATCACTAAATCTAGATGGAAGTAGCATTTTAACAACAGGTGGAGGTTTACAGGTTGGACGTCCCTAAGACAGGTCATATTTTCTAATACTGGACCCCAGCCATTCTGTATGTTCCAAGATATTCATCCTCTTGCAATTGAGGATTCAAAATATGTGTTGATTCCCCATAACAATATAGAATCAATTCCAAAGCCAAGCATTGAAGTTAGTATTACAAATTTCAAAAAAGTTCTTGACTAAATTAGGGATGCTGGGGTTTTTAGATCAGGAGCATTTTAGAGGCTTAATTTGCCATGTTTAATCCACTAATCCAATCACAATGGCACATTGTAACTCTTCAAAGAGGTGACACCTGAAATTGATTCTGTTGATTCTGTGGAGTTACTGTAGTGAGTAGTGAAAGTCTTCAATGATTACTCAGCAAGTCCAGTTGTTTTAGAATAACTTATATTAGATATACCATGACCTGGTTGAATGAAAATCTTCATAGTCATCTTGGAGGTCAGTTAAAGCAAGATTTTGGGTGGACACTGGCTGATATAGATATATGTTTGTAATCAGTATATGAGCTAAGGGACACCCTGGCCAAATATTGGACCTCAAAGGTGAGCTTGTTATTGTACGTAAAGGAACTTCGGCACAGACATGAGGGATGAGGGAACCTTGTAGGACATCCAAATTGGTCCACAAGTTAATTGCACACAAATGCAGAACCCACTAGATATGCTTTAAACCAATGATACAATATGATTTAGCCACAATGTGAAACATGTTACTGTATGTTGTAGGTTTTTAGCTAATTTGCCTTCACATTGGTAAATTGGGTGCAAAATGTATTTGTGTTTGCTTGTTTCAATGGGGGGTCATTTACAGGCCTACATGCCCTCCTGTACCAAGCATCTTATTAAGCAAAACAAAAGAATCTAGCACAAGGGTATTTTGATGCAGGGAATATAATATCTGTACTTTCCATACGTTAGTAGATGTGCTATAATATATCGGTCTGGATTTGGTTTTATTTCTGCATTTTTATTATGTCCAGTGGAGTAGAAAAAATGTTTCTCAGTCACGTGTTCCTGTAGCTGCCTCTGAGCAAAAACAATGGAGTTATTGGAATTGAAAAATGTGCATGAATTACTCACAATGCATAAATCAATGCCTTTGTAATTCACTGGGTATTTCTATAATTAACCCTCAGTACCACTGAGGCTTTGCCTCTTTCTGACAAATTGGGATATGGGCCAAGTGGTTGGATATATAACACTGATCGCCCAGTTAAACTGATCTGAATGGAACTGGGAGGGAACTGCAACTCTTGTCACTACCCCATGACCCACTGAAAAGGGACATAAGGTTCTGAACCCCCTGAGCTGAAAAACTGTCAACCAAATCTGGACACATATGACTGCTTTACATGTTTGTAAGAGAGAGATGCTCAGATATGCACTGAACTACTAATTCTTTGTTTTTATTCATCTCAGTCAATGTCAGTATGCAGTGTATGGTCTGTTGCATCTTTTCTTATGCCCTTGGCTCACTACCTTTCAATTGCTATGCCAGTCTTCTCCTTCTGATGTCTGCTTCATGTAATATAACCTGGCACACACTAGGTGGTGCTACAACATTACCAACTGTCGTCTCCCGGCAGTGGAAAAATCATACCAGCACTAGATAGAACAAGATATTATTAGACACATAATATATCATTGCCCTAAATGAGAAAGCTCTCAGTACCCAGATGCAGCTAGGTTTATTTTTCCTATTGATCTGGATCTGTCGCAGAAGCCCAAATGCCAGCTAGTGGTTGGCAGAGAAGGCTGGTAACTGTAGCTTGTGAAATCAAGGGTTCGGTGGGTGGATATGGGATTAGGTTACAGAGTAATATTGTTGTTGTGGCTGTAAATAGTGTTGTGTTGAGGGGCTTCATTACCTATTGGCTGGGACCTTAACAGACCCCCCATAGATGGACACTGGTTTAAATAATGCCTACATCAGTGCAAAATGCCTAATGGGTACTCAGAATGTAATACCATGTTCTAAGTTGAATCTTAGAGGCCCTTAGAAGCCCTATTGTTACTCCTTTACTGCTGTAGGGGTGGTGGTAGGGTTACTGGGCACTAGGGCAGCCTTAAAATTCTGCAGAAGGGTTAAAATCAGATTGTGTTTAGATTACTCTGCAAGTAGATTACAGAGGAAGAAGCATTTATTAGCACAAAGTGAGAATTTACCAAGTATTAGATCATACACAGGAGAAATGATGCTCGGCCCTGAAAGAAAGAAAGAAAGAAAGAAAGAAAGAAAGAAAGAAAGAAAGAAAGAAAGAAAGAAAGAAAGAAAGAAAGAAAGAAAGAATATCCCTCGGTATACATCAGTTAAATAACAGTACCAGTGGGATTACAGAGGTGAAATGATGCTCTGGAAAGAAAGAAAGAAAGAAAGAAAGAAAGAAAGAAAGAAAGAAAGAAAGAAAGAAAGAAAGAAAGAAAGAAAGAAAGAAAGAAAGAAAGGAATGAAAGAATATCCCTCGGTATCCATCAGTTAAATAACAGTATCAGTTGGATTACAGCAGCAAAATGATGCTAAAGAAAGAAAGAAAGAAAGAAAGAAAGAAAGAAAGAAAGAAAGAAAGAAAGAAAGAAAGAAAGAAAGAAAGAAAGAAAGGCTATCCCTCGGTATCTATCAGTCAAATAACAGTATCAGTGGTATCACAGAGGCATATTAATTGTGAAAAGGGGTGGTTCACCTTTATGTTAATTGTTGGGATGTTATAGAATGACCAATTCTAAGCAACTTTTTAAATAGTCTTCATTATTTATTTTTCAATCGTTTTTACCGAAGAGCCGGAAGATGGCCCCTGTGAGCTCTGCAATGAGAGGCAATTAAAGGATTAGGGGCATTTACAGGCAGAAAGGGGGGAATATGTAGGGTAGGGAGTAGGGGATTTTATTAGTGGGGGGGTTGAATTCTCCTGCATTACTGAGTATCTTTGGCGGACCCATTCTTCAAAGAAGAGCTTAGTAACCCACCTTTTGCTTTGAACAAAATCTTGCTAAATATGCACTTCTTAAATTGAGCTGCATACATAATTCATATCTCCACGATCACAGACAGACTTTTGGAGAACAGACTGAATCCCAGATTCCATAGCAGGTTATTTAACTCAATTAGCACTGAAAGCTTCAGCGTTGGGAATACTGCTTGAAACCACAAGAAAACGTAGCCATTAGGATTCTAAATGAGCACTTCAGACCACTGCCCATCCACCGTATGTTACTGAGCCGGAGAGATGATGAAGTTTTATGGGTTTATACGGATAGATGATGGAAATTCAGCAGAAAAAAGTCTTGGCAGACTCAGAAATGAAATTCCGAAGGCCCCGTGCGTCAGGCGTTTTGCGAATTAGAAAGTCGTATTTCCAGTGGCTCAGCAGTTTGGCAGGATTCGACTTGAGCAGCTGAATTAATGTTTTTAATCAATAAATTAATGGTTCTTACTAACTTTACTAACTGTGCTGTCTGTATATATATATATTTTAATACTCAGAGCGCATAGGGAAAGATTTAAATATGTTTTAAAACACATTTCTAAAATTGATGAAAAATTAACATTCATTTATATTTTATGGAGGCAAAAATTTAATTGAAACGCTTTGGGAAGTACAATG
This sequence comes from Xenopus laevis, assembly GCF_017654675.1. Taxonomy (NCBI): domain Eukaryota; kingdom Metazoa; phylum Chordata; class Amphibia; order Anura; family Pipidae; genus Xenopus; species Xenopus laevis. The sequence continues at coordinate 117,185,043 of NC_054385.1, read as the reverse complement.
CAAGTAACCCGGATTTAATAGTTGAGTTTTGGGAATATAAGGTCATAAATTAAAGTAGATTTGTCTTATCGTTAAAGGGGTAGTTAACTTTTTGAATGTTATAGAATGGCCTATTCTAAGCAACTTTTCGATTGGTCTTCATTATTTCTTTTTTTTTACTTTTTGTTATTATTTGCCTTTTTCTTTTAACTCTTTCCAACTTTCAAATGAGGGTCGGTGATCCCATCTGAAAACATATGCTCTATAAGGCTACAAATGCATTGTTATTGCTACTTTATATCACTCATCCTTCTAGTCAGGCCTCTCCTAGTCATATTCCAGTCTCTTATTCAAATCAATGCATGGTTGCTAGGGTCATTTGGACCCTAGTAACCAGAATGTTGAAATTATAAACTGGAGAGCTGCTGAACATAAATAATAAAAAAAGAAACCAATTGTCTCAGAATATCACCCTCTATATCATACTAAAAGTTAACACGAAGGTGGACAACCCTTTAATAGATTAGTAAAGCTATGGGATCTGTTATCTGAATTACGGAGAGGTCATCTTCCCATAGACTCCATTTTATCCAAATAATCTAAATTTTTAATAATGATTTCCTTTTTCTGTGTAATAATAAAACAGTAGCTTGTACTTTATCCAAACTAAGATAGTATTAATCCTTATTGGAAGCAAAACCAGGCTATTGGGTTTATTTAATATATACATGAATTTCTAGCAGACTGAAGGTAGAAAGATCCAAATTACAGAAAGATCCGTTATCCAGAAACTCCCCAGGTCCCAAGCATTCCGAATAGCAGGTCCCATACCTGTACAGATGTGTCAAAGGCACTATGGGAAATAGAGTTCTGACTTTTAACTGCAGCCTTGTTTCAGTGGTATATGTAGAGAGAACCAGCAGTGCAGAGAGTATGTGTAATAATGTATATCTAAATGTTACATTTGTTATAATAATGTAAAATGTTATAATGGGTTCATATCACCTTTAATGATTGTGAGGATTATTTACTATGTGCAAGGAAAGGTGCAAAGTGCCAAAAACGAGCACAAACCATTAGTGATGGGCGAATTTATTCGTCAGGCACAAATTTGCGGTGAATTTCCACGTTTTACCGCCAACGAATAATTCAAGAATTTGCAGCAAAAATTCGTCAGCTTCAAAGTTTTTCAGACGCCGACAATTTAGATGCCGGAGACGATTAATGGACGCCCATTGACTTTAGTGGGTGCCAGCGTCAACTTTGAATTGTCGCCAGTGTCAAAATTCGCATTTTGCTAATTTTTCGCCCATTTCGTGGATTTTGTGGGAAGTTTGCAAATTCCATGACGAAGCGAAACTGGACAAATTCGCCCATCACTACAAACCACCAAGTTTGATGCACTTTGTTCCTGCCCTGTGTGTAGGAGAATTGCTGCAGGTCTTTGTGTTGCATTTGCCCGATGAAAACCTTGATGATCTTGTATTGCAGGGGCTTCCAGGAAGCAAAATACCATTTGCCCCATGGCAAGCAGTAAAAACAGGGCCACCTTGCACCCGTGGGCGCTGCCCTCTGCACCTATTAGCAGATTTCCAGTTCTGATTCTAGGTGCAGAACACAATCAGACCCTGGATGCAAGTGCTTTTTTAAATAAGTTTGGTGCCCACTGTCGGGGTTCTGGGCTTTCTGCAAAGAAATTCAGGGAGATCTGACTCTTTAGGTGACCTTGAAACCAAAAGGGCAAAAGATCAGGAAGAGATTAATAGGGCACCCAGTAAATAGGCTAAGGTCTAGGTTGGCAATAGTCATCAGTTTAGAAGAGCTCAATTGTGGCCGGGACTAATGTAATGATTTAAAGTTCTCTGTAAAATGCTGTATATCAAGTTGGACGTGTATATAAAGTGCAATAATAGTGGATATCACAGCATTAGCATAAATCATTCCTCTGCGTGACTCTAAAGTGTTAAGAAGAGAGCGAAATCAATTATTATTATATTGTTATTGTTATGGGAAGAGAATGGGATGACGGGACTCCCTCTGGCCTGACGATCTAATTCCAATTTATGTGCAATTGATAGACACCAGCTCCGGTTGTCCTGAGACTCTGCTAATAGTCTAGATCTCATTAGTCTAGTGTCTATTAAGTGGCTGCTGGAGGAAAAGCAGATATATGCCTTTCATATGGAACTCTGCTACTAACACCCAATCAGGGCTGCTGGGGGGATTAGCTGCAATAAAGGGGCTTAACCACAGGAATTTAGAAATTTAGAGATGCTGTCGTATACAGACAAATGTCACATAATGGTTGCTCTTGAAGACATACAAATAAATTCATGTATTTGTTTTGCTACAACTGCATGGCTAGGCCTTAAAGTAACAGCAGACTTCCTGCTTTTCATTTAGGGGGGATGCCACCTCACATGGGCAATGATTGATGGGTGATCAAAGGGATTCTCTTCAACGGGGCATAAACATTAAGATCCATTCATTTACAAGTGGATTTTAATTCAATTTGGCCACCAACAGTCTGGGCCAAAGAGGATGATCTGATTGTTTAGACTCTTGGCCAACGATTAAATAATAACGGGGTCTTACATCAAGCTGAGGGCTAAACCTCCTGATAACTGTGAAGCCAATTTTCTTCTATATATCATTTGGGCAGGCCAATGGAAAGCCAAAGGGGTCAAGTGAACAGCTTTTATTGGGCTGTGTATGACCAGCTTTACTCTGCATCCAGAGGTTGCATTGGCATTTTAATTGAATACGGGGGTTATAACAGTTGGATAATCCCCACGAGTGGGACCCTCCTCTAAGCATTTGTATCACACATCTTGATAAACCACATTGGAGCTCATTATAACACTGGCCACATTTGCACCAGGGTAGTAACCTGCAGCAGCCAATCCGGGATTAGATTTTTCAGCCATCTTCAAATTGAACACTGAAAGCAATCACAACTACCCATGTACAAATTTGCCCAGTGTTTATAAATGCTCTCCACTAGTTGACATGCTTGTTACTATACCAGGCTGCCTACTGTACAAATAAGTGGCATCATCTGTCACCTGCCCAAAATCTTCAAGTGCTGTTGACTTCAATGGCCGGCAACCCATTCAGCAAACACCTGGCATGTCATAGATCTTAGGCTAATGTCACATCTAGAGTTCCTCCATCACTCCAAAACCTCCCCTTGCATCATGTCATTGACATGGATGGAAGTGGTCCAAGATGGTTTATTTAGACTGAAAATGGTCAAATGTGCATTTTGAGACTCATATTGCCTGTATTGAGAACTGAGCTCTTAGCCTTAAGGTTGCAGTATGACCAGAAGAAGCCTATGGTAGAAGAATGCAGAAGAAAGAGACCTAAAAGCTACTGCTTCAGCAACCCATCACCGCTCTTGCCTAAACACTTGCCCCTTTGATCTTTCCATGCAAGGTGTTGCCAGATACGATGATATGTAAGGGGAAGAAGCACACCAATTCACACGGGCTTAAGCCTTCATCTTGTTTATTGCAGACATTCTGGCACAAGCTTTCGTGGGACCAACCCCTTCCCAGGTGAGGTATTTGCACTGAAGGAAGGAGTTGGTCCCCAAAAGCTTGTGCCACAATGTCTGCAATAAACAAGATGAAGGCTTCAAGGGGAAGTAAAGTATAAAATAGCACAAGTCAAATAATATCTGCCAGAAGCCAATACAGCAAGTCTGATTAATAATCAGAATATACAGAATGCACTGGGTCCTATGTTGTCATGTAATCTAATGTGGATTTTTTATTTTTGTATTATTTAATACAAACTTTCTCCAATTTTGCAGAACTAGTGGCTGCAGCAAAATAATCCTCCAAACAGAATCCCAGTTTATCTGTTTAAATCTGGATCCATGATCTTTGTCCCTGCAGCTGGAGTTGGAAAAAGTAAAGGGGATGTAAAGACAAAAATAAAATCCAATACAAATCTCTACACAGTCACCGACTGCTCTACAAGGAAACAAACAAAGCTGCTTGAATTCTGCATGACTGGGAAGTAAGGCGGGAGCTCCCCCTGCTGTTCATAAGTATGATTGTTTCCCTGTAGAGCATTAGGGACCGTCTGACAATTCCTATCCACAGCAGTAAATGAAGGGAGAATTTCACTACATACAGTCCGGTTTCTTATAAAAACAGTACATATTTTTTTCAATTAAAGTATATTGGAGATAGGTTTATTTTTCATTAAAGAAAGTAAAAATTGGATATTATTTTTTTGCCTTTACATGCCCTTTGAGCCCATGTGAATTGGTGTGCTTCTTCCCCTGACATAGCTTGGATACTATTGGACTTGGAGGCATCAATGATCCCCAACCAATAGTTTTTGAGTAGTGACGGGCGAATTTGCGCGAAAAATTCGTGAAACAGCGCCTGCGTCTCGTTTGTCCGGCGAAAATGCGTCGGCATACAAAAAACGGACACCGCCCATTTTTTTGACGCCTGCAAACTTTTCACCAGCGAATTTCCGTCGGTGAATCGCGCAAATTCGCCACGAAATTGCACCTGGTGAATAAATGCGCCCATCACTATTTTTGAGCAACATATTGCTCACCAACCCATTGAATGTTGCTCTCCAAAGCAGGTGGGTATTTTTGAATTCGTGGCTTGGAGGCAAGTTTTGGTTGCATAAGAACCATGTGTACTGCCAAACAGAATCTCCTGTAGGCTGCCAGTCCACATATAGAGGCTACCAATAATGAATCACAGCCCATTTTTGACACGCCCAGGAACTTCTTGCATGTTTCCGATGCTCTCCAACCTTTTTAACATTTGAATGTGGCTCAAAGGTAAAAAAGAAAGTGGATCCCTGACATAGATCATAGAGTGAACCAGAAATCTAAAACTGCCCTCCACCCAGTGCTCAGGTCCATAGACTTTACACCAGCCAAAAGGTTAAAACTAAAGTGCAAAGGAGGAACATATTGGTCTTTTTTCACTTCCTGATTGAGGAACATAGAACAAGAGGATATATTAAAGAGCAATTATACGGAAAGGAATTATTTGCTACATCGGAAAGCGTATTCCCGTGCGAGCGCCGGCCTGCAAATTAATATCAATAATATCTATACTCCCTTGAAGAAATAATTAGGCGACAAACTATTCGTGGGCATGCACACAATACAGAGATAATCGCAGTCACTCAAGCAGAGATACAGTTCAGCGGTTTATTAATTGCTTGATTACTGGCGCAGACCCTTTCCCTGCCGGGCCAGACAGTCACGCTCCGCTGCACATTCTGTTTGGTTTCCGCCACTGCCGCCTGCAAATGCAGAAAAAGGAAACGGTGATGGAGAAATAGAGGAGTGGGGCTGTGTTTCTCGCCTTTCATTTGCCGCCACTGATAGATGTAATTAGGTGCTCTTGTAAGAAGCATTGTGACCGCAGCACCTTTCATCTCTCACATAATATTCCTTAGCTAAACACTGTGACTCACTGAGATGAATTTCAATTCTTGGTGTAGCCTGGGGCCATATGGGAAAGAGGGGAAGAACGGCGCGGAGGCTTGTCAGTCCTGCTTAGATTTAACTACTGATGCCAGCTCATTGGCATATCAAGCAGAATACAGAAAACTGGAGCATTCCCCTTTTTCCTGGAAACCTGCTCTTTTTCACACATTTTCTCTCTGCCGTAATCAGGGAAAAAGTAGAAGGGGGGGGTATGAGAATGATCATGATCAATATGGCTGACCCTTAAAGGGGCAGTATACATACTTATTCGTCAATGAATAGAGCTTGGGCTGAACATACTTTTTGCCTATTATTTTCATGGTGAAATATGGGGCAAACAGGTAACTGAAGCTACTCCATGTTTGGTCCTTGGTTGGTAGATAATTCTATAACCAGTGCACTGAAAACCCACCTGCACAATGGACATCTACTTATCAGCAAGACAAAACAGTTACAGCAATAGGATGAAGGGAGGGGGATGATTATACAGAGCTCATTATCGCTCTTTAGACCTTTTTTTACCCATGAGCAACATTCAGATGTAAAAAGAGTCGGGGAGCAACGCAAGCATGAAAAAATGTTCCTGGGTGAGCAGAATAAGGACTGTGATTGGCAATTTGGTAGCCCCTATGTGGACTGGCTGCCTACAGGAGGCTCCGTTTGGTAGTCATCTGGGTTTTATGCAACCAAAACTTGCCTCCAAGCCAGGAATTTAAAAATAAGCACCTGCTTTGAGGCCACTGGGAGCAACAACTAAGGGGTTGCTGAGCAACATGTTGCTCACAAGCTACTGGTTGGGGATCACTGCGTTAGACTATAGGGATATATGGGTTGACCCAAAACCTTTGGCAACTGGGGGCTCTACCTATAGGTCAGGTGTGTTAGGGCTGAAATTTGGGCAACCATTGTGGGTTCTGGTTGGGTGAGGATCAGACTGGGGTATGTAAACTGCTCCTCTGCTCCTGAAGATTCCCTATCTGGAAACCATAGGTGAATGCAGAAGTAGTGTACAGAGCAGTAAGACGTGGGAATGGGTTTGATGCAGGTTAAGGTCAGCAGGTTAGGGTTGGGGTGCGGGTTCAGTTTTTTCCTGACCAACACATCACAATTAGACTAACTAAGCTGTTTGTAAGTATAGCACTAAAACAATCATTTATAATGTAAATATTATGGTAATATGGACTTTTTTAATTAAAATAGGCAGAATGCATTATATATATATATATATATATATATATATATATATATATATATATATATATATATATATATATATATATATATATATATATATATATATATACATAAGCACTAATGGATGTGATTTTACTCTTACCTGATCTCTCCTACTGCAATGGGTTATTTTGTTTAAATTAAGATATAAACTCTGTTTAAACCAATGTTGAGATATGGAAGAGCTCAGTATAGAGAGGGCCACTCTGTGGAGTTGTTAGTTGTTTAATTACCTTCTCCTCCACCCACAATTGCTGGCAAGAACCAAAGGGAAAGTGAAAGAGGTTTTATCCTGGATAAGAAGATGTCTCACCAGAGTCAATAAATACCAACAAGGAGACCACATGTATATCAGCAATAGGATCAGGACTAGTAACTATGTAGGAGAAAAAGAATACCCTTTATATAATAATACAGGTAATACAGAGGATATCTGGTGTAGTTATATTATAGAGTTTTTTTCTTTAATAATGAAAAATACTATCCTATGAAATATATTTTTCTAATTTTCTGTACATTTCAATATTTTTTACATATTTTTCATGTAATTTAAAGGGCAATTTACACCAACAATGAACATTTTTCATTTGGCCTGTCCTATGCATGTGCTATTAACTCTGTTGTATTCAACCTTCTTTGTCTGTTGCATTCCATGGGACTTTGGGTAATAAATATTTATTAAGATGGGAAGAGGCAAAGGTTAGTTATTTCTGTTGATGAGGCCAAAAAAGTTGTTGTGCTAGAGTGCGAACACCTATTGAAATCAACCTTTTGCCCTGTGGGTCCGTGTGCAATCATTTGAAGTGGATGACACCAGATCGGTAACCAATTAGCATGCACAATCCAGATAAAGGTTTAACAGTCTACCCAGCAACTGCAGGACAAACAGCAATATATAATATAAATACATTTTATTTTCTTGGTTGAAAACAGTGGCAGTTACAGGAGCAGAATCTGTCAATACTCTTTAAACAAGAGAAAAATAAGAGGTGGCTCTGTACCCTTTAGGAAAATTGCAGTAGCCTTTGACAACACATTCACTATTAGGAGAACCTCGGGCACGGCCATGGGGCTAAAGGAATTGTGCGATGACACGGTGTGATGACAACTGTTGCATTTGTATGAAATTGTAGAGTACAAGTACCAAACAGGGCTTCCTTTTATAAGCTGTACTGGGAATAACTGCTTAAATTCAGATTTGTGTCTCTTTGGTGGTGGGAGTTGTTTGCCTTTGGTGCCTTTCCTGCAATTGTGAGATGAGAGGCCGCTACATAATACCTTATCCAGCACAAACAGGTAGCGCCCCCACCTTCCTCTATAAAGGAGAAGCAAACCGAGTGAATCCCAGAAGAACCATGCTGGGACTTCAGATGAGGAGTGCTGATACCGGCTGGACAGATATGGGGCTTTGGCAGGAGCCAATCACTCGCCTACAGGATTATCAGCTGGGGATGAGCCTGGCAGATCAAACCAAAAGGAACACTCTCTGTAGGCTTAACACTTTCATCCCGTAAGCTCTTCTCATGCTTGTGTTTATGCAGTCTATGTCATCTTGTGTCCTCACATACACTCTCTCTCTCTCACTCTCATCTGGCTGCCAATGAGTTCTCTGGATCTCTCTTTTTACATCCACCCAGGCAGACACCTTCCCCCCACACACCAATAAACAAACATTTAATTGCACACATGCACGAGCGGATGGCGGTGGGGGTTTATGTATTAAAGGCATTCAGAGGGTTCCCTGTGCATTCTGCTAGTGTTACTATAGGTAAACTAACCATATGGTTAATGTGCAGTGCACAACACTCTTCAAGAATAAGGGGATGGTCATGTGCAAGGTGCCCATCCTCCAAAATTCCTTTACAACACCCACCAAGTGCTGCCAAACACAGAAACCAGTGAAGTACCATGAGAGGGTCATTCTGTCCACACCTTCTAAGGTTGGGGGAACTTGGGACAGTCCACTGAGGTGGTTAGGATCTAGCTACTTGAGCATTTGTCTGGTGTCCTGGGGTTGGCAGGGCCACCAACACTCAAAAGATGGTCTTCATAGATCAAGCTATTATAGGGCTGTTGTACCTGGTACAGTAATTTCAATATCTAATTTTCCAATCCTTAGACTTCAGTTCTCCATAAAGCTGCCCATTTGGAGACACAACATTGATGAAGGTGCTCATGGAAAGCCAGCTAGTAGAATGCTGTAGAACTTTAAAGAAGCCGTTCAGCTACCTTCCTAGATGAACTCCGCTATCTCCCGATGCCTCCCATAGAGAAGGCTGTCAGGTTATGCTAAGAGCTGTACATGGATAACAGATGAAGGACTGATGTCCTATCCATGATGCTCCCATTCATATGTCCTATTAACCATTCCCATCTCTCTCCAATGACTTGTATTCTTGTTATATTCGTCTCTCACTCTGCTTAGCACATTTTCTCTCCTCTCTGACTGCTCCGGCAGCTTCCCTCCTCTCCCTCCCCTATTTCCATCAGTTTTCTCACAGCCATCGATCCACCTTATTGATTGGCACAAATGAATCTAAGTGATTTTACCAGAAGGAAAACTAAGGACACCAGAAAATTGAAGCTAAATGTGATTATTAATAATAGATCCTGTTTATGTGGGGGGTGCTTTAAAACCAAAAGCATGTTCCATTTAACACAGTCGGAGGCAGCTACCTCTGGGGTGCAATCTCACCCACAAGCTTTTATCCTCTTAGGCAGCCATAGAGAAGACAAATACAGTGTTCCTGACATTGTTGTTATTTAAGGGGATATTAATGAAAAGTTATCCTCTATGATACTGAAGCTACCTTGACATACAGCCAAGTGGGGAATAATTGGATGGTACATTTAGATGGGTATGTGTATGTATTACCCATGAAATGAAAATTAGATTATACACTGGAACCAATGGATATTTTTTCAATCAAAAACCAGTATGCAGGGGGGAGGCAGGGAGGGGGGCCAGCGGGGAATTTTGGCCATAGGGGGTTTAGTTCTCCTTTAACATTTTAGATTTACTAGGCAAGGGTGGAACTTCACTTAAAATGCATAATTTGTGGTGGGCTGGAAGTGGAGGGAAGTGTGGAGACCTGAACCAATCGGTGTAACAGCTCGTCTGACTCTCTTTTGTGCCTACCAAGGACACCTAGCCCTAACGGTGCTTTCAGCAATTTAGCACATATAGCACCACGCTACACTACAGCTGACCAGTTAGCTGTTAACCACTTATAACCCAGAGGGGTTTCTTTTCACACCATTGCCCAGTTGATTTTAACTAAGTCTCTGGGACATACTTATTTTATTATGGCAATATTGAAAGTTACATTTTAAGTGTGATATAGAGTCATACGAACATCGAAGTTGGGAAGTGCAGTCACTATTGGTCTTTCTTTCCTTTCTTCTCCTTTTCCTTTTCAGTGGAATCCATTTAGGGGAAAAGCCATAGGCTGTGTGAATCTTCCAGATCCCAGTAGGCTTGGTAACTGTCCAAGACTAGAGTTGGAATGGACTCATATTACTTTTTTCAAGACGTTCAATAAAACAGAATGACAGCAAAGGTCAGTATGTATTGGCAGCCAGTAAGATTATATATGGAGAGAGTAGGTCCAGCCAATCAGAAAGAAAGGTTTTAATGGGTTTCAACATAACATGGTTGAAGTTTACACTGGACCACTAACCATTACAACCGCTGGGTAGATGGCCAGGTTCAGATTTTTTACAAGGCCACAATGGCCCAGGCCTAGGGTGTCAAGTTTTGCATCCAGCCGCAACCTAAGGAGCACTGGGTGCCTGGTGATAGGACCCAGTGGTCTAGGAACATCCAAGCCTGAAAACCCGGCCGGTAGATGGCAATGACTGGTCTGGTATTGAGAGAATGATGAATTGTATTGCTTGGTATGGGTTAATGGAGCAAGGCAAATGTTGCCCATGGTATTACTCACCCTCTCAGAAGTAGGTTTCTTTTATAGTTCAACCTTTTAATAGATGGTCAATGTATGGACCCAGTTACATAGGTGTTAAGGTAAAACATATCCTGTAAAAATGCATTCAACCTGTTCTTAGACCTATCTATTGGATCTGCCAGTTCAAGTTATTTATGCATAGAATTCTTCAGTTTTGTGGCCTCACCACAAATCTGGACCTGGCCATCTACTCAGCGGCTGTATTTGTTTGTGGTCCAGTGTAAACTTCACCCATGTCATGCTGAAACCCCTTAAAATCTTTTTTCTGATTGGCTGGACCTACTCTCTCTCTCTCTATATATATATATATATAATCTTACTGTAAACAAAGTTTCCCCACTTGAAGATGTAAGCTCCTATTGTGAGATTATTTGGAAAATGATAATGATAAAGAAGCTTCTGGAGTATTTATTGTATGTTTCCCTCCTATTTATGCAAAGTAATCCTATCCCCCTTAAGCCCCTCTTCTGCAGTGTAAACAAACACAGCTGAATCTGTCCTTGTAACTGAAATCCATCTTTCCTTTTATTTATGAATCCTCCATCTCTGCATTCTCTCTCAACTGCCACAGTTAGGCATCGCTGGCCAAAACTGGGGCCCTACTGAAGCTTCATAAAGAGCCAGAAATATCTTTCTTCTCATAAGCGTATACTCTTCTTAATTAATACATGTCAATTTTATTGGAGGAATGTAACATAGTTAGTGGCCTATTTACCATATAGGAGCTCCAGGGGCTTTGCTTAGGGTGGCAGCTTTAAGTGGTGGCCCTCTGTCAACTTATATTTGAATAAGATCTTTCCTGCTGTCACTAGATGTTTTCCAATTAAATCAGAAGGCAAAGGTGGGGGGGGAGGTAGGGAAACACTTTATGTGGCGCCAGAGGAAGTGATGTCACATGCACTCATGCCATTGCATTGCACATGCACCAATGGTGTGCAGATGTCCGGTACCTAGGACCAAAACAAAGCCCTGCAAAAAGATTCTTGGTCTTCAGCAGGTAACTGTCTGCAAGCAATCAGATGCTAGCTGATAATTAGTTACTATGGATTATTAGACCTAATCAAAGCTATTCATCTTTTAATATGATAGTCCATTAAAGTTCATTATCTACTACTGCTTTTAGGCCCTTCTCCATCAATGATTCACTTTTATGTATTCTCATTAAACGGTGGTTTATAAACTATAGGACTGGTCCTCCTGGCGGATGGGCCTTGGACAGTAACAAGGTTGGTTAAGTTGTGGTAAATTTGGGAGACGGCATGTATGTTCTCCTAGATACACATGGTGGCATATTTATTATGCTGTGTAAAATGAAATTCGCCAAAAAAAACGGTGTAAAAAGCTGGGTAAAATATCGCATGGTGTGTGTGTTATTTTACACCATGCGAATGACAGATTTGACATCTTTATTTTACAATGCTTCTGGCAGAAGTCACTCTAAGATAAACAAGTAAAAATTTTACACCGTTTTTTACATTCCGAAGCCTGGTGATGTGTGATGTGTATTATCCAGCCGCTTGTTACACACCATATACTGTAAATATGCCCCATGGAAGGCCAACTTGAAGGTCAATTAAGGTGAGGTTTGATGGTAAAAACGTATTTGATCCCCTAGATCAGTGGTCCCCAACCAGTGGCTCGTGGGCAACATGTTGCTCACCAACTCCTCGGATGTTGCCCACAGTCTCCGGTGCTTATTCTTGAATTCCAGGCTTGGAGGCACTTTTAATTGCATAAAAACCAGGAGTCTCCTGTCGGCTGTAGGGACTACAAAATAGTTATAATTACAGCCCTTATTTGCAATTCCCCGAAAATTGACTCCCACCCTAGATATTCTTGAAATTATGGTTGAATGGCTGATAGGCCATGTTTTCTATATCTATGTAACTGGAGTCCTGCTCCCCTGCCTGTATTCAAAGCCAGCTCCCCCACCCAGATCTCAAGTCCACTCCCCGTCCGGATCCCAAGCCCACTCCCCCATCCAGATCCTAAGCCCACAGTCTGGACTCCAAGCTTGCCGGGACCATCAGAGGTCGCTCATGGGGGACTGGAAGTCGAATGCCAGGTGGACCCTTTAGTTAAGCGTTGTGGGCTCCATATGCCTCAGTCTGACCCTGGGGGGGGGGAATCAGAAGCATGGCCAGACAAGAGTAGGGGGCTCATTGCCACAATCCTAACCTGAAAGGATGCACCGACAATGATGCAAAAGTTTGAATGCATTTTTTTGACTGTATTTGAGAATTGTGTCATTAATGGTGGCATTAGTGTCCATGCCACTTGGTGTGAGAAGCGGACACAACCCTCAGGCAGAAGCTGTTTTTCATGCCAGGCTTTCCTTGCGTTCATACACCAACTGCACACAATTCCCCATTGGCACTTGCTGCAAGTTGCAAAGGAGCATATAAGAATATACGTTATTGTGACTGTATTCAATGTCTGTTCAATTTCACATCCAATGCAAATTCAGCTTTGTCTCCATTTGTAGACAAAAAGGAACACCAAGAGCCCCAATAGTGTAATATGTTTTTACAAGGAGTAATGGTAGAGTAAACAAGTTAATACTCACAAACCAGGGTTACCGATAGGCAACCACTGTATAGGCAGGTGGGGAGATTATCCTGACCCCACTCAGGAATAAGACGTCGCTCTCTGTAGAAGAAGAAAAAGGGGATGATACCCCTCCACTCGGGGTGGACTCGATATAGTAGTAAGACAAAACAGAGGCGCCAAAAGGACAACAGTGTCTTTGTGTAAACAGTGTCTTTGTATAAACACGCCAGGCGCCTCCGCCTGGCGTGTTTATACAAAGACACTGTTGTTTTTGCTCCCGTTCCATATTGCCTGATGAAGCAGGAAATGCCTGCGAAACGCGTTGCAATACTGTTTTGTGAATAAACTATTACTGAAAATTACCACTTTCGTTGGTGTCTGCTTGGAGGAGGTAAGTCCACTACTACCTCCTCTGAATTACCCATTTTGTTTTTAAGTGTTTTTAGCTAATTTTATCCTTTTGGCGCCTCTGTTTTGTCTTACTACTTGTCTCTATTTGTGCATGCGTTAGTAAATGAGACCTTTAGGAATGCTGTCATTACTTTAGAGCTGGTCCTGGGCAGCTGTTTTCTTTGCGGTACTAACGTCTGTCTTCGCTCCCTACTGCAGGCTGCTTGCTCTAACTGCCAGCAATGTACACAGTAACGCAAGAGGTTTACAATTAAATGCCCCGGCAGGCACATAACCATGCAGGTAAATCCTCACTCTCTGGCTTGAAAGGTGTTAAGGGAAGCAAATTTTGAAGGAATTAAAGAAACGCTGCTTTTGGCAAGAAAATTCCTAGCTTGCACTAAGCCACTCAGAGCCTTAATCAAACAGCATGCTGCCAGTGTGAGCCGTACAATCCTAACCTCTCATTTCCCAGCTTGAGAATCCAATCTCTCTCGCTCTGTTTCAGACAACCTCGCCGACCACGGAATCAGCAGCAAGAAATAATGACACAATGTGCCAGTTCCATAAACCTGCAGTCTGGAAATATACCTGCGTGGCGGCTCGTATGTGCGGAGACTTGGGGACTTGCTAGTATAATCATTATGTGACCAGATAGGAAGGGCAGCTACTAATGACTACATACATGAGGTCTATAATAGACTGTGCGCATTATATTCAGTTTATTTCAGGGATCTGGAACTTGTGGCTCTGGTATCAGGGTTGTGTTGGCTTGACAAGAACCATAATATTGCCCAATGTGCCCCAGACTTGGTGAGCACCAACCATGGACAATATCCATCAGTCCTTTCCCTCCCCATAGACTTACAGGACACCTTTTACATTTGGAATTGTCTACATCTAATTGTTGTGAGAGTGGCCCCTCAAAGATGTGTTCTGGTGGGCCTAATATCTCTTTGGGTTGACACCTCATCGTTCTTGTGCCAGACTCATATAAAGACCACATCCACTATGGCTCTTCTATGGCAAGTTGTTCATACTGTATAGGTCTGGTATTAAGGAAATGCTTGGTAACTGCACATTGTTGGGGGTCACAATTATTCCAAAAAAATTGAATTTTGAACGAGTTTCAGAAAAGAATGCTCAATCTGTGACCATATTATGGCACTACTTTATACAGGGGAAGGCTGTATTATTTCAAAGGGGGCCTATTGTATAAAATACATTTTGACATTTTGTGTCTACAGTTTATTACAATTTATTGATAGTCAGGAAATATTTTTTCACCATCAGTGATTAAATGCATCTTCCCCCCTACTCCCCGTCTTTAATATTTAATATTTAACCTTTTCTGATTGAAATTAATGAACTGATGTCTATTCATTTTTTCTACTTTGCCGCCATGTCATGAATGACTTGTCAGCTCATCAGTGCAATGATTCAAGTGTCAGTTCTGGGCCACTTGATTAAGCTCTTTGTATTTCAGAACACTTTGTGCACCCAAAGATGGTGTTCTGGATTCTCGTAAAGAACTATAGCGATTGAGCATTTGGTGTTCTCCTGTTCTGGTCATGACTGGAGAAGGTCAGCATCCAATTATAATACAGTTATTACAAGCGATGTAGGCATATTGTGGCATAGCAAATATATTGTTTGGCATATCATAAGTACTAGTTCAGTATTATAGTTCCATACTGTAGACTAGGCAGTGTTGAGCTGGCCCACCTGAGTACCAGGAAAATTCCTGGTAGGCCCAGGTTTCAGTGTCCTACTCACCCAACCTTTAGCCATGGCCCACACCCAACCCTAACCCCACTCGCTCCCAACCTGCACCCATTTAACACCTCCATTTATATATGAAAGAGTGCGCCTATAAATGGAGGTTGCCAGAGCCAACAGAGTAAGGTCATGAGTGTGGAGAGTGGAAGGGGAGCTCAACTCAAAGCCACCTGTGACCAAAAAGTGTGTGGAAGTTGGCTTGAACCTGCCCGACCCACCCTATCATTAAGAGCATCCAGAACGCATTAGGCGTCCATTACACTGTAGCCATCTGCTTTTTGATGTTTCAATGAACAGTGGTTTTTACTTTATGAAGCAGTGTGTCCCCTCAATTTTTTCTTTTGCCTTTTAAATTACTGCAGTCTGAGGAGCTCTGCATGGGTGTGGCCACACTGACCCCTCTGCAGTCCCTCTGGGACAATTCATGAAGGGAGCAAGGGTGATTCTGACTTGTGATGTTGAGCAGAAGAGGAGCTCAAGCCGCCTGCGACCCACAAAATGTGTGTGGAAGTCGTCCTGAACCGGCTCGACCCAAGGGCCCCACGGGTTTCAGGCGCCCCACAAATCACTAATGCCTATGGCATGGTTTTTCCCATTTTGTGTAAGAACAAAGAGGAGAAATGGACAGAAGGACAGATAATAGTGTGTAAGGAGAAGCAATTAAGAGAAAAAAGAAAGTTCAATTGAAGGTTTCTGGTGGGCCCCTTGCACACAAGTCCAACTCTAAGACCAGAACTGTCCAACTTGAGGGGCACTTAGGCTGGATGTGGACTTCCAAGAAATTGTCCCCAGACTGCTAAAGAGGTCTACTAACTCCTTGAAAGATATTATCATTTTATTATAATCTGGGCCCTGAACATATCCTACGGAGAATAACTGGCCCACTACATGAATTCAGTAGGACAGCACTGCTGTAGATTATACTGAGCACATTGTTTCCCACAAACTGTTAAATGAGCGTTATACCATTTAGAAAATCTCCTGGTGGGCAGGAATTCAGTGGGCACGCTCGGTTGCATCCCACTGTACCACATCCTTTGCCTGCTCTCATGCTGAGAATCACAACAAGAGCTTTAATATAAGGTTACTTAGAGATAGGGATTAGTGACAGAAAACTGATTAAGCCAGCCTAATTAATAGAACTTGCCTGGCAGCGCCACTTACAGATAAGGTCTAGAGTGGATAATTAGAAGCGCATTCACTGTAGCTTTGCTGATAAATAGCAGACCCTAAAGCAGGGAGCGATTTACGGTATATTTTTTGGCTAAATCCAGGACCGTGTAAATGGACAAGCTGTGTGATTGTAAGGGGGGGAGTGGGGGTGAGTAGTTCCTATAAATACCACTGCCTGAATAAAACAAGGGACTGATAGAATACTTTCTCAGGAGGGAGATTTAGGGTAATGAGGCACTATCTAGGTCAGATGACTCAGGATGTCTCGGGGTAGGGGTGCCCTTGGTTTGCCGGATTAGAAGTTTATGTCTCCACGTGTTTATTGCTTGGTTATGTCAGTTTTCCTCTAGATAGTATAGGCTTTCCCATAAGATGGAAAAAGAAACAGGCAACCCAAATCCTAGAAATTGATAAATTGTTGCCGATAGTACTAACATTGTGTCTTCCAGTGCTAAAGGACAACAGTGCTGAGCAACAGAGCTTACACTCTATGCAAGAAGATCTGCATGCCTCTATCCACAGTTCCAGTGAGGGTTATTCTCTTATTTTATAGTTCCTAGGACAAAGATACAAGCACAGGACACTATTTGCATAAGGGTTTTCAATATTTATTTTCCAAAGAAGAGTCTTAGCTGTCATGGTACCCACTTCAGCCTAAGTAACCTCTCTGGTTATCCATCCATCACCTTATAAGCCATGTTCCAATACATTTTGGCTTCCAGCAAGTCTCATACCCCTTCCTCCAAGTACCATCATAATTTAGAACTAGGGATGCACCGAATCCAGGATCCGGTTCGGGATTCGGCCTTTTTCATCAGGATTCAAATTAGCGATGGGGAGGGAAATGCATGACTTTTTGTCACAAAACAAGGAAGTAAAATATATTTTCCCTTTCCCACCCCTAATTTGCATATGCAAATTAGGATTCGGTTTGGTATTCAGCCAAATCTTTCGCAAAGAATTCTGGGGTTCGGCTGAATCCAAAATAGTGGATTCGGTGCATCCCTATTTAGAACAGTCCTAAATTAGGGGCCCTTTAAGGGATAAGGCTCAGGGAGGGTTGAATTTCTGTACAGTTCCAACATGGCAAATTAGGGACATGGCCTGAATTCCCCAAACTTTAGATTAACTCTGCTGGTGGAGAATGCCTGAAGGATCCCATGCTGCGTCTAGGTACTAAGTAAGGTATACGTTACATGGAAACCCGTTATCCAGAAAGCTTCGAATTACGGAAAGTCCATCCCCCATAGACTACATTTTATCCAAATAATCCAAATTTTTAAAAATGATTTAATTTTTCTCTGTAATAATAAAACATTACCTTGTACCGGCTCCAAACCAAAATATAATTAATCGCTATTGGAAGCAAAACCAGCCTATTGAGTTTATTCGATGTTTAAATGATTTTCTAGTAGGTTTAAGGTATGAAGAGCCAAATTACGGAAAATCCCACATTCTGGATAGCAGGTCCAATACCTGTATAGGATTTTCTTTGGTGCACAAGTATGAAAACTGACTTTTACAGTAGTAACTGGCAGTTTTAGACTTAGTGTTTACTCAAGCATTTTTCAGGCATATCACTTACTGTGGAGAAAGAAAAGGGTGGAATTTATGTTTAGGTTTTGTATTGGGGAACATATAGTTGTATATTAAAATGCCACCCTAAATCTTTGTTTGCCAATTACAATCAGAGGAACTGCCTGGTCAGATAATAGCCTAATATTTAGCCTTTTCCCTGCCCAACTGGGCAAAAAAGAACATATTTATGAAGTATATGAGTGTTCCACCCATAGACCTTAGCAGCCAACCAGCATTCAGCCATTGCTCTAAGATATTGGAAAGGAAATATCTGATTGGCTCCTAAGAGCAAGGCCTGCCAAAGTCTTTAACTGTCGTTTGATAGCTACAACAATGGATAATGAGACAAATTTAGGAAAAACTCAACAGATAAAAATGAGAATGTCATGCTGTGAAGCTGTTAAGATTAATGGCACATAATGCTAGGCCGATGAAAACGAAACAAATAATAAAGTATGCCAGAGAGCAAACAGGAGAAAACAGCGCAGTCAGTAAGAAAAGGCTGACACAACATTCCTTTAAGTATATCAGCGAAAGCAAAACCCGAACAAAGAGAAAACCAAAGGGAGGAATGGTTCTACTAAAAGCTAAATTGTGCAGATATAGTGGAGGAGACAAAGTTATTGTCAAAGACCTAAATAATTAATTCCCTTCCTGTAGAAATGAGATCACTTCATTGTTGTTGCTGTGCTACATCTAGTGAAAGGAAAAAGCCTGCTGAAAAATCCCAAAACTGAAATGTACTGTAGTTTTCCTAACGGACCCAGATGGGCTGGGATCAGACTTGCAGGCTTAGGAGGGACTGTTTACACTGTAGAACAGAAACTCTCGGGGGTGGTTTACCTTTAAGTTATATTTTAATATGATGTAGAGAGTGATATTCTGAGACAATTTGCAATTGGTTTTCATTTTTTATTATTTGTGGTTTTTGAGTTATTTAGCTTTTTATTCCGCAGCTCTCCAGTTGGCAGTTTCTGCAACCGGGTTGCTAGGGTCCAAGTCACCTTAGCAACCATGCCTTGATTTGAATAAGAGACTGGAATATGAATAGGAGAGGGACTGAATAGAAAGATGAGTAACATGGAATCTGTAGCCTTATATAGCATTTGTTTTTTAGATGGGGTCAGTGACCCCCATTTGGAAGCTGGAAAGTGTCAGAAGAAGGCAAATAATTTAAAAAACTATAAAAAAAATAAAATAATGAAGACCACTTGAGAAGTCGCTTAGAACTGGCCATTCTATAACATACTAAAGGTTAACTTGAAGGTGAACCACCAATTTAAGGGAGTATATGGTTATACAGTACAAGGTAAATCGATAGTGATGTGGTGTCACAGAGAGATGTATGGGAAAAATCTACACACTCAGTTTTGGCATCACATGACAGGTCTCTGTACAACATATTACAGCATTTATTTCAATTTAAATGGCTCACCTTTAAGTTAACTTGTATGTATAGAATGGCCAATTCTAGGCAATTTTTTAATTGGTCTTCATTATTCATATTTTATAGGTTTTTAACTATTTACCTTCTTCACTGACCCCATCTTAAAAACAAATGTTCTGTAAGGCTACAAATGTATTGTTATTGCTACTTTTTATTACTCGTCTTTCTATTAATTCCCTCTCCTATTCATAATGCAGTCTCGTATGCAAGTTAATGCATAGTTGCTAGAGTGATTTGGACCCTAGCAACCAGATTTCTGAAATTGCAAACGTGAGAGCTGTTGAATAAAAAGCTAAATATACCACTGAACCCCCTATACCACATTGCTCCTGCTAGCACTAGGCCACCTGCACAAGGAAGGAGCTCCCATTGCCTATAATGAGTGTGTGCGAGTGTGAGACCCACTTATTATGCTCATGCACGCTATGCAAGATGGCAGCCTGCAACGGGAGCTCCCTCCTGGTGCGGGTAACCTAGGTCTGGCAGGGGCTACTATTTTGAAAAAGACTATTGTATCCCCCAATGGCGGTGGTGCCCTTTAAGGCATTGCAAGAATGGGACACAAGAGCTAGACCATTAAAGGAACAGTAACACCAAAAAATGAAAGTCTTTTAAGTAATGAAAATATAATGTAATGTTCTGCTGCACTGGCAAAACTGCTGTTTGCTTCAGAATCTCTACAATAGTTTATATAAACAAGCAGGGTCGGACAGACCCCCAATCGTGAGCGATAAAAAAGAAAAAAGAACTTAGCCGGGGGACAGCAGCAAGGGAGCGAGCGGCGCAGCAAGGGGGTGGGGGGCCCGAGGGGGCCCTGGACAGCAGTCCCGGTGGGCCCCGGGCCCCCCAGTCCAACCCTGTAAACAAGCTGCTGTGCAGCTATAGAGCAGCCGAAGGAGAAAAGGCACAGAATACACAGCAGATAACAGATAGGCTCTGTAGTTTATAATGGGATTCTTCAGAACTTATGTGTTATCTATTGTGTATCTTGTACTTCAATCGCTGCCCCCATGGCTACACGGCAGCTTGTTTATATAAACTATAGTAGCTAGCGATGCGCAAATTTGTCCCGAAACGGTGAAAATTAGCGAAACGCAAATTTTGAGGCCGATGTCAATGTTCTTTAATTCACTAAATTAATTTGTGAATTTGCGCCTGACGAATAAATTCACTCATCACTAATAGTAATACTTATCTGTTATCTACTGTGTACCCTGTGCTTGAATGGCTGCCCCCATGGCTACACAGCAGCTTGTTTATATAAACTATAGTAGTACTTATCTGTTATCTACTGTGTATCATGTGCTTCAATGTCTGCCCCCATGGCTACACAGCAGCTTATTTATATAAACTATAGTAGTACTTATCTGTTATCTACTGTGTATCCTGTGCTTGAATGGCTGCCCCCATGGCTACACAGCAGCTTGTTTATATAAACTATAGTAGTACTTATCTGTTATCTACTGTGTACCCTGTGCTTGAATGGCTGCCCCATGGCTACACAGCAGCTTGTTTATATAAACTATAGTAGTACTTATCTGTTATCTACTGTGTATCCTGTGCTTGAATGGCTGCCCTCATGGCTACACAGCAGCTTGTTTATATAAACTATAGTAGTACTTATCTGTTATCTACTGTGTATCCTGTGCTTGAATGGCTGCCCCTATGGCTACACAGCAGCTTGTTTATATAAACTATAGTAGTACTTATCTGTTATCTACTGTGTATCCTGTGCTTGAATGGCTGCCCCCATGGCTACACAGCAGCTTGTTTATATAAACTATAGTAGTACTTATCTGTTATCTACTGTGTATCCTGTGCTTGAATGGCTGCCCCTATGGCTACACAGCAGCTTGTTTATAAACTATAGTAGTACTTATCTGTTATCTACTGTGTATCCTGTGCTTGAATGGCTGCCCTCATGGCTACACAGCAGCTTGTTTATATAAACTATAGTAGTACTTATCTGTTATCTACTGTGTATCCTGTGCTTGAATGGCTGCCCCTATGGCTACACAGCAGCTTGTTTATATAAACTATAGTAGTACTTATCTGTTATCTACTGTGTATCCTGTGCTTGAATGGCTGCCCCCATGGCTACACAGCAGCTTGTTTATATAAACTATAGTAGTACTTATCTGTTATCTACTGTGTATCCTGTGCTTGAATGGCTGCCCCTATGGCTACACAGCAGCTTGTTTATAAACTATAGTAGTACTTATCTGTTATCTACTGTGTATCCTGTGCTTGAATGGCTGCCCCTATGGCTACACAGCAGCTTGTTTATATAAACTATAGTAGTCTTTCTGAAGCAAACACACCAGTTTTACCAGTGCAGGGCAACACTACATTATATTGTCATTCATTGAAAACACTTTCATTTAGTGGTGTTACTGCTTTAATGGAAAGTGGATGCATTATATGTTTGCAATAGTATCATAGTGTAACACAGTGTCATATTTTCCCAATAATGTGTTATCTTCCACATGGGACCAGGAATCCTAATATCTGTGGTGCTGACAAGCTGGGTCATAGGCACTTGAGGGCTTACATTGCAGATATTGAGAGAGTCAAGAGAAATGTGGTCTCTGGCCTGTAGAGTTCCCAGTCTAAGAGGGAGGCAACACAAATGACAAGGTGATAATGCAGTTTGTCTGGGCCCTGTCCTGAGTGTCATTGAGGTGAGAAGACATTAGAGATTCCTAAAAATAAACCAGTGTTCAGTTAATTAAAAACAAAGGTCACAGGTCAATACAAAGATGATCTTTACTTTGATAAGTGCCCTGATATGAAATGTTCCTGCTTCACTGATCTATAAATAGCTAAGGTAATAAAGGTCCCAAGGTTTACACTGGTCTAGTAACCCATAGCAACCCACACCTCTTTGTATAACATACAATAATTGACCTTCAGATGGCAGGTATGTGGTTAGTGGGGAGGAAATGGGGCGTTCTTGCCGTCCCTGATTCTCCTTACACAGCCGAATGGTTTCCCTGGTTGGAGTTGTCTGTGAGAGGCCGGAATTCATTCACAGGCAGGAGATGGATGTTACTAGTGCGGTATGTATACATTCTCGAGACAGTCTTATTATGTGTATTAATCAAATTCACAGGACTGCTCTGATCAAACGCTTGTCAGTTCCTTTGTAGGAACAAAGGCTTCAGTGCAACCATCTGCAAAATACAGTGTGACTATAGTCTTTTATTTGCTTATTTCTTCCCTCTCTGTAGGTCTGTCTGTCCCTATCATCTAGCTATCACTATCAATGTCTATTTATCTATCTATTTATCATCTGTCTATTTATATCTATCTATCTATCTATCTATCTATCTATCTATCTATCTATCTATCTATCTATGATCTATCTATCTATCTATCTATCTATCTATCTATCTATCTATCTATCATAGGCAGCTTTATAACAGACCAGAGACTCTGTATTCCACAAGACTAGACCCATTGTCCTGTATATAAATGGAGGGAGCCAAGAAATATATAGATCCTTGGGGTCTTAGGGACATCAGGTTAAACTCATGCTCATGCATTGACTGAAATATTACCTGATAAGAGGGGGGCAATAACATTGCCCTACGGTACCTAAGGTCCACCACAAATTTTGTTCTTACACATTCCTGACAAAGAGGCCCATTTCTTCTTAGCAAACATGGTTCCTATAATTGGCCTGGACTTCTAAAAGGGGACATGTACTCTATTTTAAAGTAGCTTAGCTTAGGAAAGAGATTTGGAGGTTAATGAGCCATTGGCGCGTAAATGTATATGTCAAGTCCTATTGACACCTTGCTGATAAGTGTAAGTGTTTAGTGTAAAGATTGGTAGAAGACATCATTAGCCCCACATGTTACAGTGTCTTCGATGAGGCCAACAGTGAATAATGAAGATGCTGGATACTGCGAATGAATAACAGGTTAGAACCAAAGCTCACAAGGACACATGGCTGGGAAAGGCCATACTATATGCCTTGTTATTCCTTGATATTTATTGTTATTATTATAGAGCTTCTCATGTTGGGTAGGGGGTAAGGGTCATTCCTCTTCCCTTTTGCCTAAGACTGGAATTTTCTCTACCTACAGTTATCACTAAGGCAAGCCAGGGGCCACCATCTCTATATTATTATTTACTATTATAGTGACTTACAGTGTTATTATGTAAACGTGTAATGAATAGTTCAAAGCTGAGTTTGATGGACTAGCCTGCTAGAGTTCTAGAGAGTCTTTCAGTGAACCCTAGTATCAATATTCAATTATCAAAAGACCTTTTCAATTTACTTCCACCATAAGCCTTCTGGATAATCCCTCTGTATACCATTGGGCAATATCTCCAACTAAGAGTGGGCCCTAGACATAAGGTTCTCTGGGGGCCCATAAAGGTTCAATGTAACTGAGAAGACAAGATGGTGTTGTGATGCCACTTAGCATGAAGTGCAGTAGAAGATGGAGAGCTGAAAGGACATCTTTCTCACCATTCATGCTTGAAAAACACAGAGGGGACATGTCATTAGCCACATCCATTAACATCAATGAAGAGCTGACATTGTTGCCTTGTAGCTAATGATGCAGTTGGGGGACATCATTCACGTTACACAGTCGCGAGAGCCGTGCGGCAATATAAAATCAAGAGGAGTCTGTATTTACTGTATACTCCATTTAGTTGCCTTCTTTTCATGATGTATTTCCCCTTAAGCCCGGAAGATACAACAGCAGCTCAATTAAAGTCCTTTAATTAATAAAGTTTAATATCCTTATGTTGTCTGCGGGGATTAATCTATCAATTAAACCCTGGCTGTAATAATTATTTAACGTTGCTTATCTCCTATAGGTTTTCAAAACACCTCCTTTAACCTACGACCAAAAATGATGGGTCTCATGAGAGTTTAGTGTAACATTTATAGCTTTATGCAGATTAAAGTAGAAGGTGGAACACTATCACTTGCCCTCCTCCGTTATTGCAGGGGGTTTAGCACAGTGGTACAGTAGCTTCCAGCCAGGCAGAGAAGCCATCAGTAATCATGGGGCCTCATATGAATAAAGTTACAGGGCCCCCTTTTCCTACAGGCCTTTATTATTAACCCACAAGTCTCTTGTGCTCAGGGGCGATTCTGGCTATAATGCCGCCTGAGGCGGCCTTCTTTCGCCGCCCCCACCCCTCCCCACGGCACTAACCTTTATAGCGCCGGAGAGGGCAGGGGCGGTCCACGACGCTTAGTGCAGAGAGCGCAATAGCGCTCTCTGCACTAGAAGAGCCGAATTTCCGGTTTGAAAACCGGAAATTCGGCTCTTAGTTACCAGGAGCGGCATTTGTGCCGCCCCTGGCAACCAGGGGGGCGCTGCCGCCTGAGGCGAGTGTCTCAACTCGCCTCATTGGTGGAGCGCCCCTGCCTGTGCTCCCTGGGTACCCCCCAATGATAAAAAAAACCTCTTGCATTCACAGTCAAACCCCATATCTGCCATGACCACCACCCAACTATGCCAAACCTCCATGTCCATGTTCCAAGCAAACACCACCCACTCCCTGCAAGCCCTGGCTCATTACCATCTTGGGGCCCCCTTCTGCAATGTGGCCCCTAACTGCAGTACCCCCTGTACCTCCAGCTCTACAGTCAAGACATGAACAATGCAAGAGACCGTTTGCAGTATAAAAAACATGTGGTATACAGTATATTCTATGCACCTGAGGAAGGGATTGACCCCAAAAGCTTGTGCCATTTTCTGCTGAAAAAAATGATTTAAAGGCATCACCGAAGTTTATTTGCCCTATGGGAAATCGAGTATGGTGATTGGCCTGGAAGTAGCCTGAGAAGTTGAATGCACCCAAAAGAAAAAGTAAGTGGTGTGCCGAAGAAATTGTGTATTGGTATATATTCTATATCACACAAGCCTAGTTGCATTAGGAAACTCTACTGGATACCAATATCTAAATTATACGTATATATGCTGCACCACTAATCTATACCCATTATTGTTCAAGCCGAACGCCTTTTATTTGAAAATAAATAAAAAATTCTGCTGAATAGAGAATCCAGGCTAGCATTAATATACCAAGCATGCCTTAATGATTTATTGCAGCTATCCCGTAATGCCGTTTTCCTGCATAGACTTGTGACTATCTTTCACTCCACGTGTGCCGACATCGATCCGACTGCCCTTGAGAGAGACGATCCCGGAAATTGCGCTGCATTGGATGGACCCCAAGACTTCGGAGACCATTAAGGAGAAAGCCAGGATTCAACATCTAATTAAGGATAAAGGAAAATCCTCGTGTTCCATCTCAGTAGTAGTAGGGTCTGGCCTATGCATTGAGTAGTGATTGTCTGGATACCCTGGACCCCATGGATATGGTTTTATTGGTATCAACTCCATAATTTCTAGGCTAATGACCTGCCTATTGCTATAAAGGCTTTATTTATTAACATCAGTACTTAGTTGGAATGGGGACTAATTTAATTGACTGATGCCCGTCCACCATCAAGGTTTTAGCTCCAATCGCCATGCTTCTCCTGGAGTGGCAGAAATTAGCACTGCATTTTAAAAGCTTGTGTGTTACAAAAAAAGTAAATCTAAAAACAACTGGACTTGCTGAGTAATCATTGAAGACGTTTCACTATTCATTTGAGCAGCTTCTTCAGTTCAACTGATATAGAACATATATGCCGAGAACTTCCCACACCAGTCAGTTGAACTGAAGAATCTGCTCGGATGAGTAGTGAAACGTCTTCATTGATTACTCAGCAAGTCCAGTTGTTTTTAGATTTACCTATACTACATATACCATGACCTGGATGAATGAAAATCTTCATAGTCATTACAAAAAAGGGTTATTATATAATATCAGTACCCTTCAACCGCTTACTATGCTCCTCTACTCCCTTCTCTGGAACTCTCTCCCACGGTCTGTCCAACTTTCTCCCAACCTTTCTGCTTTTAGAAGATCTCTTAAAACGAACTTCTTTCGAGAAGCCTACCCTCACTCTGCTTAACTACCAAATTCAATACCACATACAGTACCACATCTCTCACTCACTTAATTCTAATCTTGCCCCAGTGGCGGAACTACCAGGGGAGCAGGGGGTGCGAGCGGGCTAGGCCCCGCACCCCCTCAGGGCCCCCGACAGCTCACGCGCCACTCACAAATGCGGCCAAATGCGGCCAAATGCGGCCGTATGGAGGGGGCGGGGCCCGGCTGCGCGTCATGCACCAGGGCCCGCCCCCCTCTAGTGACACTTCTGTCTTTCCCACTCCCACACCTTGGGGCACATTTACTAAGGGTCGAAGTGAATTTTCGAATTCAAAAACTTCGAATTTTGGATACTTCGACCATCGAATAGGCCAAATTCGACTTCAATTAGAATCGGAAAAACATTGAATATTTGACCATTCCAAAATCGAAGTTCTGTCTCTTTAAAAAACTTCAACTTCGACACTTCGCCACTTTAAACCTGTCGAATTGCTATGTTAGCCTATGGGGACCTCCTAGAATCTATAGCCAGCAGTTGGCTACGTTTTTTGAAGTCGAAGGGTTCTTTTTGAAAATCGTTCGATCGATTGATTAAATCGTTTGAATTGTTCGAATCAAAGGATTTAATCGAACGATCGAACGATTTTATGGCCATATTTGATCAAAAAAAAAACTTTGACTTTGACTTCGAATATCGAAGTAATGCAATTCGATGGTCAAATTTCGAAAGTTTTTTCACTTCGAAATTCGACCCTTAGTAAATGTGTCTTATTCCCTTCCCTTTAGATTGTAAGCTCTTTTGCACAGGGCCTTTCTCACCTCTTGTACTGTATTGACGTTCTATGTATGTAATTAATGTGATTATACTGCGAAATATGCTGGCGCTATATAAAGAAGTGTTAATAATAATTATAATAAAATAATAAAGGAGAACTAAACCCAGTTTTGCTAAAACTCCAGATTGTCCACCCTCCCCGCTGCTGAACATAAAAGATAAATCATTCCTTAGAATGTTGAAACCACGCAGGTTCCTGGTTGGAGGATTATGTTTGCATGTTAATCAGCCATAGTGATATAGTGAGATGGACTGTTTAAAGAACATCAATACCTCATTTTTTTTCAAAGAGGGCTCCTGCACTGCCCTAGTTCTCCAGTATCTCGGCCCAGGGCTCTGTATGGTTGCAGCTGGGACAGGGGAGCCCAAGGGGAGTGTGGCGGCCCCTTAAATGGCAGCCCTGGTGGGCCCCAGACCCCCCAGTCCAACGCTGGTGAATGCGGCCAGTGCAGAAAACCTCTTTTATGAAACAAGGGCTTAGCTGTCCTTTTGTCTCAAAAAAAAAAAAAAAAAAAAAAAAAAAAAAATATATATATATATATAATATATATATACATATATATATACATAAATAAAGTACCCCCTCTTGTAAATTATAAGGAAATTATAAGCTATAGATTAATTTCATGACCATATGTTTTTATACAGGTCATGGAACTCTTCTAATATCCTTATAATTTGCAACTGGGGTACTTTATTTATTATAATACAGAATAGTATAAAATGTAAGTGAGTCATGTGACAGAAATGACATCAGAACTCACCGTTTATAACTGATGATATCAGAACTCACCGTTTATAAGGAAATAATTTACAAGAGACACATATGCATAAATAATCCTCCAATCAGGAACCTGTGTGAAACTGCTCAACTGCTCTAGGAGCTTTTATTCTCTTTGCTTATGTGCTCAGCAGAGCAAGAGCGAAAAGGTTTTCATTTAAGTATATAAAACTGCAAACAAGAGAGATTCTGTATTTTGGAAGAGGAATGGCAATGCAATTTGGATCTAGGTCAGAAATCTGCAAACACAGCAGGACTCACTCTGGGGGTTTATCCACCCGTCTGGGCTATAGAAGTCCAATTACTGATTGACTGCAAATCCTACAGGAACATATACACTGCTGCTGTGGCTGGGAGACAGTGCAGGGACAAGTTGCTACAGACAGACTGATGGCTCAATCAGTGCCAGAGTAATAGCTGCTCCCGCGGGTGACAAACCTGCTGCTGTAGAGTCTTGCTTTCCCAAAGAGGGACCCTCACACTAATTATTCCTGCTACACTGCTGTCTGCATAGATGCATAATATAGAACTGCAGGGCTTGGGGTCCGGGGATGATGTTCTGTACGACTCAAAGTAAACCGCTGGCTGGCAGAGGATTCTGGGAACTGTCATTTGTAATAACTGGAGACAAACCTGAGTTTTAGAAGCTTCCTATTCTGTATAACTGCAATTCAGATTTGCACAAACTTCAATCCTTCTCTTTTACTACAACTCCCAGCATTCACTACCTGCATTTCCATGCAGCCATTCACAGCAGTTTCTAGGAAGGGACTGGGGCTGTGGAGTAGCAGGTATAGTAGGGAGAGATGGTGCCTATAGTAACAGTGGATAATAGTCTCTGGGAAGGGAGTGTGACTGTGGGATAGCAGGTATAGTAGGGAGAGATGGTGTCTATAGTAACAGTGGGATAATAGTCTCTGGGAAGGGAGTGTGACTGTGGGATAGCAGGTATAGTAGGGAGAGATTGTGTCTATAGTAACAGTGGATAATAGTCTCTGGGAAGGGAGTGTGACTGTGGGATAGCAGGTATAGTAGGGGAGAGATGGTGCCTATAGTAACAGTGGGATAATAGTCTCTGGGAAGGGAGTGTGACTGTGGGATAGCAGGTATAGTAGGGAGAGATGGTGCCTATAGTAACAGTGGGATAATAGTCTCCTGGAAGGGAGAGTGACTGTGGGAAAGCAGGTATAGTAGGGAGAAATGGTGCCTATAGTAACAGTGGGATTATAGTCTCTGGGAAGGGAGTGTGACTGTGGGATAGCAGGTATAGTAGGAAGAGATGGTGCTTATAGTAACAGTGGGATAATAGTCTCTGGGAAGGGAGTGTGACTGTGGGATAGCAGGTATAGTAGGGAGAGATGGCGCCTATAGTAACAGTGGGATTATAGTCTCTGGGAAGGGAGTGTGACTGTGGGATAACAGGTATAGTAGGAAGAGATGGTGCCTATAGTAACAGTGGGATAATAGTCTCTAGGAGGGAGGCATGTGACTGTGGGATAGCAGTATATAAGATAAAGGGAGATGGGTGCTATTAGTAAGTGCATAAGTGATGATAATACTGTCTCACTGAGTGGAGGGACTGTGGACTATGTGGTGATATAGCAGTACAGTAGGGGAGATGGTGTCTATTTTAATTAGTGGATAATAGTCTCTCGGGAAGGATCTGTGACCTGTGGATTAATGCAGGTATGTATGGGAGAGATGGTGCCTAATTAGTAAGTGAGGGAATAATAGTTCTCTGGGTAAGTTGGAGGGGAGTGTGACTGTGGGATAGTCAGGTATAGTAAAGGGAGAGAATTGGTGCCTATAGTAAGCAGTGTATAGTCTCTGGAGGAAGTGTGCTTGTGGGATAGCAGGTATATGTAGAGAGATGATGGTGTCTCCTATTAGTAACGAGTGGTGATAAGTAGTCTGAGGGGAAGATGAGTCGTGAATTGTGGGGATATGCAGGTATATGTAGGGGAGAGATGTGCCTATTATGGTTAATCAGTTCGGGGATATATAGTCTCCTGGTGGAGCCGAGTGATGGTGGGATAGCAGGTATAGTAGAGAGGAGATGGGTGCCTATAGTATAGTGGGATATAGTCTCTTGTTGGATGGAATATTGAGTCCCAGTTGGTGTTACATATAATAGAGTGTCATACTACTTTTTACCTCATTAACACAATAATCTTGGGGCAAAGTGCAAAGTGCATGAAATAGGTGCTAAACACTTTTTGCACTTTTTACCCTTTGTAATTTGCACTTGGATGCTAAAGTCACAACTCCTTGACTATTTTAGTTGTGAGGTGAAGGGGGAAGACCGGCAATGAACCTATATTCTATTGAGTGCACTTACGGAGACCTTAGAAAAACCAGTGTGTTTGCTCAGGCTTTGTTTTGATTTCTTCCTGCCTTTAATTGCTGAGCTACTCCAAGGGCAAATAAACCCCTGTAGCCTTAGTGCTTGGTTCCTGGGCCTTTTTGATTAGTAACTGAAGCTTCTTGTGCCAGTGTTGCTGAGCCAAAAGCCCTTCCGACGTGCAGTCCTTCTCTAGCCCAGGCCCCACCATCTCTACAGCCATGCAGTGTGCATTTAAATTAACTACTAATGAGCCATTAATGTGTACTTGCTTGTTATACCATGAAGTTGCAGCCCTAATAAAAAGTATCTTCTAGTGGAATGGTGTAAGCTTGAAGAATACATGTAAATAAGCTTTTTTAATAAAACGATTTTATGCCTCGAACCTGTTCCCCCGTTGGCACTAGGGAAAGCAAATGTAAAGTGCAAGGGCTCCCCTGACTACAGATAATAGTGTCTGTAATGTGCAATCAATGCTTCAGTCCCCTAAGGAACAACTTCCTCGGAGTGGATGAGTCTCAGGATTGCATGGGAAATCTGCAGCCGCTTCCACCCCGGGGCCAATCCTCCCGTTAATATTTCTGTGCGTTGTCATAAAAGGGGCATTTTGCACAGGAGACGCCAGATACTATTTTTGATATGCCCGGTGTGTAACACAGAGCATGCTGGGGATTTAGATTTAATACTCAGTATATTTCATATCTCCATGACTTTTGGAGAAATATATATGTATAAGGATGAAATATGGTTGTACCAATGGGGAAGGTGTTGTAATGTACGGCAGTAGTTTGAAATTTGACCACTAGATGGCGAGGTGGTGCTACACAGCTGTTATTAGACATAGGCAACTTCATGTTAAAGTAGAAAGAAAGCTACGAAGGCAGTTTATTGCCAATAGATCAAACACTGTGCAAGCTAGAGCACCATTTTTATTCTTTAGAATTCTTTTCCTTACCTGAGTAAACAGCTCTAGATAATGTCTCTGTCTGTTTAGGATAGTAGCTGCCATATTAGCTTGCTGTGACATCACTTCCTGCCTGAGTCCCTCCATCACCCATAGCTCTGGGCTCAGATTACAGCAGGGAGGGGAGGAGGGAGGGGGAAAAGGGAGAGGAGGGAGGGAGATTGACACACACTGAGCATGCTCAAGCCCTAGACCTGAGGTTTAAGATGAAAACAGGAAGTCTGATACAGAAGCCCATGTGTACACACAATAGAAGGAAAGAAATGCTGTATTTTTTTTGACAGAGGACTCAGAGCAGCATTACTTTGAGGATTTACTGGTGTATTTATATAGAGCTTTCTGATAAAGCTTACTTAGTTTTAACCTTTCATTCCCCTTTAATCGTATGTGTTCAGTACAAGCCCAAATGCATGGTTCCCCCTTGCAAACATCCAGCTGAGGGTAACGTGGGACATTTTTAGTGAGCTACATATTCCGCTGCATGTATATTATTTAATATTATTTACAAAGCAATAATTATGATGCCAGCAGTGTATCAAGTGCAACCGTGTTATTCCTCTCTCTCTCCAGCCCATGATATTTACAGCTCTGTCTCCTGTTCTCAGTTCTTCCTCCAGCTTAATAATGGTCCGGCTGCTACAGACTGCGTCACATTCACTCCTATTAATGGGGACCCATATGGTCCTGCTTTAGGCTTTGACGTAATCATTTATTGCAGCCCTTGGTATTGCTTCATCCGTCACCCAGCTCATTCCCCCATCCCTACTCCTTGCCTTGTGCCTTATACATAAGTGAGGCCTGATTCACTTGCTCCCATTCCTTCTCTTTGCCCTGGGCTGGACACACACACATACGATGGCATTTACCGTTTACTAAATGTATTGTTCCTGGTAAAGGACCACTGGCGCCCAAGTCTCCTTGTGAGAGTGAAGATGTTGGGAGTGATAGTTCAGTTTGGAGACCTTTCCTCCACTACTTACATAGTTACATAGTTAGTTAAATTGGGTTGAAAAAAGACAAAGTCAACCCCTCCAAATGAAAACCCAGCATCCATACACACACCCCTCCCTACTTTCACATAAATTCTATATACCCATATCTATACTAACTATAGAGTTTAGTATCACAATAGCCTTTGATATTATATCTGTCCAAAAAATCATCCAAGCCATTCTTAAAGGGATACTGTCATGGGAAGAAATTTTTTTTCAAAATGAATCAGTTAATAGTGCTGCTCCAGCAGAATTCTGCACTGAAATCCATTTCTCAAAAGAGCAAACAGATTTTTTTATATTCAATTTTGAAATCTGACATGGGGCTAGACATATTGTCAATTTCCCAGCTGCCCCACGTCATGTGACTTGTGCTCTGATAAACTTCAATCACTCTTTACTACTGTACTGCAAGTTGGAGTGATATCACCACCTCCCTTTTTCCCCCCAGCAGCCAAACAACAGAACAATGGGAAGGTAACCAGATAACAGCTCCCTAACACAAGATAACAGCTGCCTGGTAGATCTAAGAATAACGTCAATAGTAAAAACCCATGTCCCACTGAGACACATTCAGTTACATTGAGAAGGAAAAACAGAAGCCTGCCAGAAAGCTTTTCTCTCCTGAAGTGCAGGCACACGTCACATGACTTGGGGCAGCTGGGAAATTGACAAAATGTCTAGCCCCATGTCAGAATTTAAAATTAAATATAAAAAATCTGTTTGCTCTTTTGAGAAATGCATTTCAGCGCAGAATTCTGCTGGAACAGCACTATTAACTGATTCATTTTGAAAATTTTTTTAATGCCTTTAAAGGCATCACTTCTGTTAAGGCAAGTGAAGATTCCTCCATCCTTCCCTCCCTCTCTCTCTCTTTCTCCCTCCTTCCTTCCTTCCTTCCTTCCTTCCTTCCTTCCTTCCTTCCTTCCTTCCATCCCATCCTCCCTCCCTCCCTCCCTCCATCTTTCTTTCTTTCTTTCTTTCTTTCTTTCTTTCTTTCTTTCTTTCTTTCTTTCTTTCTTTCTTTCTTTCTTTCTTTCTTTCTTTCTTTCTTTCCCATCCTCCCTCTCTCCCTCCTCTCTCTCTTTTTTCTTCCCATCCTTCTCATTGTTCCCCCGCCATTTCCGCCTGCATCAGTGAGTGTGGCTGGCAGTGCCCGGCTGAGTGAGAACTCCCTGCAGGCTTCCAATCCAGTCCCTGCCAAGAAATGTCTCTCAGATCAGCTCTGTCATTATCCTGCACTAATATTGCCAAGATTAGTGATCTTCACAGTCTGACTTGTTTTCATCCCCATAATCCTTCTATTCAGAGTACAGGCTAAGAGCTTGTTTAAAGCCATGGGGTAACGTAATCCAGGACAAGAAGTGTACCACTGTACTTAATACAATCAAAATAATAATACGATTTCTATATTACTTGAGGTGGATGCAGAGAAATAAGCAGACGCTCATCTGTGGATATTTTATAGACTGACACGACTTGTTTTCAATTTGTTGTTAAACTACAGCTCCCAATTAAAGGGCAAGAAGCCCCCACACTTACTTCACTGTTTAACATGGGAATAGCTTTTAACTGTATTAAACCCATAGTTTTTGTTCCAAGCCAGCAAAACAACATTCACTTCTCTTTTGCTGAATCTTTGCTGAAAGAACTGCTTTGGGCCCCTCTATGGAGCAGTAAAAGGTTTGGGTAGCTGCTATAGTTCATGCACCTGTGTTTACAAATTATCCAGAGCACTTGCTGGGCGACCTCTATATGGTGTGATTAATAAATAGGGATTTGTCATACAGATTTAAATAGTGGAAGAGTCAGGTCTGTCCTAGGATGGAGTAGAAGAATACCACCAATGGAGTATATCATTGGGAGGCCAGGCAGTGGCCTCCTGAAGCAGTCTAAGCAGGATAAGATGAGGGTATGGAGAAGTGGATTAGCAGTTGCTTAAAGGACACAGAGATAGACAGACATATTAACCTGCTGTGCAATTATGAGGCAGCTAGCTCTCACTAATGCAGTAAGGACTCCATAACCCTACACGGCTAACACAACACCTTAAATGAAGAATTGTACTTTTGCATCTCAATTACCTGT
Organism: Xenopus laevis; assembly: GCF_017654675.1. Classification (NCBI taxonomy): domain Eukaryota; kingdom Metazoa; phylum Chordata; class Amphibia; order Anura; family Pipidae; genus Xenopus; species Xenopus laevis. Next base: position 117,150,500 of record NC_054385.1, on the reverse strand, counting down.
AGACGAACCCTCTAACTTCTTAGGAGTGAAGGAATGGCCACTGTGTAATTCTAGAACTTAGCTCTTTATGACGGGGTGACCTCCTTGCAACTTCTAGAGGCCTCCTACTGCTTCACGGCTGGTACAAGAGTGAATTACTGTACTGCTAGTTCAGATATAGTAGACCAATGTCTCTTACTATGGAGCATAGCTTTTAGAGTCCACACTGACTAGCACCTGTCTCAACTGCACTCTCTGAAACAATCTACTACTATAGTGCTGGGAACAAAGCGACTTTTTGCCTAGGTCAGTCAGCGGTTGCTCAATGATCCATAAGAATCTGGCACAAACACAAAGCCCTCCTGGAATTGAAACAAGTGGAGTGGACAGAAGACCTTGCCCTCTGTTATGTGTTGGAATGCTCTGTTTTAGGATGGGAAGACATGAATAAAAGTAAAAGTAAAAATAAAGTTAGACAGCAGCATATAGTATTTTTATGACAGTCACACCTATCTCTGGCAGCAGGACATGACCAACGTAGAAACCTAAATCTAAAATAATAAATTGAATGGTTTATTAAGACCTTCACAAGGTGGTGATATCAACTTAAGGAACATCTCACATGTTAGACATCCTTATGTTTTTCCTATCCTGCCTCTGTCTAGAGATCGGTTTAATAATTTGTTGAAGAATCCTGCCTGGCTGAAGATCTTGCTTCATTTATATGTAGGTCCATGGAAAGGTTTCCGAATCGGCAACATTTACTGCTGTCTGGGACCTACATGGCTACAAGCCACATTCATTAAATGGAAACAAACTTTGCTGGAAAATGTTCACATTGGTGGGAACGGAGATGAAGCTGCTGTATAAAGTAAATCATGGTTTTACATGACTGAACACCCTCAAGGGAAAATGTATCATATTTGTAAGCTTTATCTTCCATTTCTAAAGGTGAAGGCATCCTGTTTATAAGCTGAGTTTATTTCCTGTTAAACAGAGAGTAAAACACTAGAGCTAACTTAAAGGGGAACTATTCTTACCCCAGTGTAAAACTGCTCTGCTGATCACTTTTGCAATCTGCATTTTATTTTTATTTTAGTTTTCATGCTAATATCCATTTTATACTGCTACTATCAAGAGTTTGCAACAGGAAAACCCATGGCCCATTTCTGCTTTAAATAAAATTAAATGGTTGTTGTAATGACGTTATCCCTTTAAAAAGAGCGCTTGTCATCAGCAAAGTGCTCAGCGCATCCCTTAAGCAATACAAGAGGTTTTTCTCTCCAGCCGCTATTATTTATTTATTTGTTTTTTGCCATTTTATTTCGAGCAGTCTGGACTGTGAATTTTAAGCTGATTAAACCTCTTAGCTGACTCTGCATTTGCAAATTACACAGCCACAATTTGGCAGAATATCAAATGCCTCTTCTTTTTTGTGATCCCATGCTCCCCACGATACTCCAGAAACCTTTCATTCTCTCCTTGAGTTCCAATCAACTTTTTTAATAAGAATCTCTGCTAGTGGTTCAGCCCATTCCTCTGTAACCCTTTCACTGCCCCGGGGGTACTGACGCACTGGAACGAACCATCATAAAAGCAGGTGTAACACTTTTGAAATCACCACCTTAACGGGAAGCACCCACCAGTCCTCATGCCAATTTGAAAGGATCTTTGATGTAGTACTTTGGACGAAAGCAGGTTTATTTCTGCGCAAGTGAAACTAGTAATGAGTGTAACATCTGTATTCACAGTGAAGCTGATAGTATTTAATGTATGTTACATCAAAGTGGCTCATTTTTTGTCTGGTCAAAGACCTTTATGCTAGTTTAAACCTGTATTTATGAGTCTTGGAAAAAGTTTCTACAGATGGAGAAAGCTCTTGAGCTGGTATGTTACTCTGTAAAGCCCTGTTATCAATCTGTCCATGAAAAAAAACCCTGTTACATAATAAAGCTGTGCCGCAGGAACTGGAGAGATATCACTGTACACACAAACCACTTATTCAGGCATCAGAAAGAAGAAAGCATTGTCTAGAAGGATGGTATTTTCCATGATTTTACAGATATTTAGTTGATACCTTACACCAGGGGTCCCCAGCCTTTTTTTACCCTTGAGCCACATTCAAATGTAAAAAGAGTTGGAGAGCAACACAAGCATGAAAAATGTTCCTGGGGTGCCAAATAAGGGATGTGATTAGCTATTTGGTTGTCCCTATGTGGACTGGCAGCCTACAGGTGGCTCTATTTGGCACTATACTTAGTTTTTATGCAATTAAAACTTGCTTCCAAGCCTGGAATTCAAAAATAAGCACACTAAGAGCAACATTCAAGGGGTTGGAGAGCAACATGTTGCTCATGAGCTACTGGTTGGGGATCACTGCCTTACACTCTGTACTTGCTGGTTTCTGCAGCTCTTTCATTATTGTGTCTATGGTAGATGAGTCTGAAAAACCAACCAATGTAGGCATTCCAATTTCCTACCAGACATGAAATATTTAAGTGGAGACCTCGCTGAAATTTCATGGTCAGTATCCTTCACTGGGGCCTTTAATACTCTGACCCCTATGCAGTGTTATGATCAAGGTCTGACTGGGCTGTTGGGATACCGGGGAAAAAAACCCAGTGGGCCCCCAGTTTTATGGGCCCTGCTGACAAAGACCCGCTCCCCATGGAGGCTGCTGACATTAAACTGCCTGTTTAAAGCCACCCGTCCGCAGCAGTTAAGGAGCAAGAAGGTATAACCCCAGGAGACCACAGTCCAAAGCTGGTCATGATGATCATCAAGGTGGTTTCAAAATTCCTGCCCTCCATATATTATGTAGGGAGTGCCCTAAGGCTCCACTTCCCATTATCTGTGAGGTATGGCTTTATGAAGAGGTGCAAAGAGTATATCATCCCTTCTGCACACGAAGTACCCCTTTTTTATCTTTGATCTTCCCCAGGGATCTTGGGACTAGTTCATAGTACATAATTAGTACATAGGTTATACAATGCAAGTGGCTCTTGCTAAATGTTGTCCACCTAGCACCAGTTGTGGATGTGTTGGGAGCCTGCAGCAAGACCAGTGTTAATCTTTGGACCCTACGGAGACTGTAGTGAAGTCAGAACAGGAACCCTGTAAACAAGATAAGATAGCAATGTGCATTTTAGTGCACACTTACAGTAGGAGTAGTGGGTTAGACAGAACAGATTAGCAAGAGCAGTATGTGGTTCCATTGAGGAGTAGCAGTGTAAGGACCAAAAGGCTGGAAATGGATTCAGGTAGTGGTCAACAATTTATCTGCCCCGTTCAAGTCTGAACCTAACTGCTGTCCCACTACCACTTGAATACACGTGCCTGACCTGCTCATCTCTGACCTCAAAAAGGTTAGCACCGAAGAATTTGGAGCCGGGGTAACATGCAAGAAAGTGATCGAGGAGGACCAGGGTTTTGCTAAAAATTTGCTATACCACTCACTCCCATATTGTCTGACCATTGGTGACAGAATGGTGACATTTTACTTGACACATTCCTAATTCACCCTACTTTCTAGTAAGACCATACCATGTTGGGATCTGATACTCAGGACTGTCCTGCCTAAATCTGGAAAATTGTGGGATATACTGTATCATATCTCATACTTCTGGTCATATCAACAGAACATTTGACTAAGGTGATGGTTCCCAGCTCTAAGACTCAAAGTCAAATAAAAAGCCTATGCATTACTATTGTTACATGGATAATAGATGTTTTGGTAATGCTTAAAAAGAATGTTGCAGATCTGGGTCTCATTTTAAACTTGCACAAGAAACCTTTCTTCTTCAGTATTCGACATCTGTGTGGAAGCCGAGAGTTAGTGTTCAGCAACAGATGGCCACGCTGCAGGTTGGACACAATGTACAATGTAGGCTTCAAGTGTTTTAGAGAGTAAATTGCTAGATCTCCCACCAGAGAGGAAAGGAACAGCCGTCCAGGTCTCTCTGGCAGCCCAAGAGTCAGATGCATCAGGCCGGTAATACATTGACTCACTTATTATAGCCACAGAGATGATGAATCAATAAAGCCAAGGCAGCAGTGATTATGCTGGCACTATTGTCTATGATATATGTTCACCAATGTCAAAGGATGCTAAGCAGAAAAATCATTCTGATGGGAAGAGGGAGAAAAGCAGACTCATTTGGTCCGGAGCCAGGGAGCCACTTAGCAAGATGATTAAGATGTAAGCTTCAGGCTCCCAAAAGTTTGATGTCCTGAAAGGTGACTGAATGCGGTAAAAAAGAGGGAGGGGTCTTCGCTGCATACAGAAGGAAAATGAGGAGGAGGAATATTGCTGATTCACTCTCCAACAACTCAGACTAAAATGGCTAAATAGTTCTATTAGTGAGAAAACCTAAGCTCTCCATCTGTTGCTTAATATCAACATCCACCATTGAATAGATAATATCAGTGGATGGAGTATTGGATTTCGCCTTTAAGACTAGTGGGGTCCAGCACAAATAGACTTTGTGGAATCCTTTATATACAGTAGAGGAAGATGAACTGTCCAACCTACATTGGATTTGGCCCTTAATGATGGAGGGTCCAGCACAAAAAGACTTTGTGGAATCCTTTATATACAGGAAGATGGACTGTCCAGCCTACATTGAATTCAGCCTTTAATAATGATGGGTTCCAGCACAAAAATACTTTGTGGAATCCCTTATGCAGTATACAGTAGAGGAAGATGAACTGTCCAACCTACATTGGATTTGGCCTTTAATGATGGAGGGTCCAGTACAAAAAGACTTTGTGGAATCCTTTATATACAGGAAGATGGACTGTCCAGCCTACATTGAATTCAGCCTTTAATAATGATGGGTTCCAGCACAAAAATACTTTGTGGAATCCCTTATGCAGTATACAGTAGAGGAAGATGAACTGTCCAACCTACATTGGATTCAGTCTTTAATGATGTTGGGGTCCAGCACAAAAAGAGTTTGTAGAACCCTATTATATACAGTAGAGGAAGATGGACTGTCCAACCTATATTGGATTCGGCCTTTAATGATGATGAGGTCCAGCACAAAAAGACTTTGTGAAATCCTTTGTATACAGTAGAGGAAGATGAACTGTCCAACCTACATTGGATTCAGTCTTTAATGATGTTGGGGTCCAGCACAGAAAGAGTTTGTAGAGCCCTATTATATACAGTAGAGGAAGATGGACTGTCCAACCTACATTGGATTCGGTCTTTAATGATGTTGGGGTCCATCACAAAAAGAGTTTGTAGAACCCTATTATATACATTAGAGTAAGATGGACTGTTCAACCTACATTGGATTCGGCCTTTAATGATCGTGGGGTCCAGTGCAGTAGAACCCAATTATATACAGTACAGGTATGGGACCTGTTATCCAAAGTTCTCAAGACCTGAGGTTTTCTGGATAAGGGGTCATTCTGTCATTTAGATCTTCATACCTTAAATCTACGAAAAAACATTTAAACAATTAAACCCAATACGCTAGTTTTGCCTCCGATAAGGATTAATTATAGGGTCAAGTGCAAGGTAATGGTTTATTATTACAGAGATAAAGTAAAATCATTTTAAGAAATATGAATTATTTAATTAAAATGGAGTCTGTGATAGATGGCCTTCCCGTAAGCTGTGTAATGGGTTTCCGGATAACAGATTCCATACCTGTATGGGAAGACAGACTGCCTAGCCTGCAAACCTACAGATGTTTTTAAACACCTAACAATTCCAGATTCCATACAGGCTTGGTTGAAATTTGCATTGGATTCTGAGTATGGTAGAATACAGTTTTTTCTTATTATGCCAGTAAAACTATAGACTAATTATTATTATTTGTGTAAGGAATAATTTGCCCCAGGCAATCCACATAGTGGTATAACGTGCAAAGGGAATATTAAACTGTGTAACCATTGTTGACAATTTCAGTATTCACTTAGGGAAGTCTATCCTTCAGATCTTGATCGGCTTCTCCCAGCATGCCCCTGACAGCCAGTTTATCTGTTCAGATGTACATACATTTGCTCCCTAGCCAATATCACTCTTCATATACATGATAATTAGCACTTTGGCATAATGTCTGAGCAGTTTTGTATTGAATCCCCAATATCTGAGACTTAATTCAATGCGACACATACTCTTTAATCAATTACATGCAGTATCTCAACCTTATCCTCTCCTTCATACAGAGCCATCACTAGACATGTGAACATTCAAGAGCTAGTCTATATTTGCTTCTCCAAAATGTTCCTCTTCATGAATGGACCAAAATTCCCTGCCAGCACCATACAGTAGCTATCTACCCTAAGCCATCACAAGGTGGTTAGCCTAACTGGTCACTGACCTAGTCACTACTTTAATGCCATGTCCAAAAAGAATTTTAAAAGGCTCTATAACTATTTTAGTTATTTTAGGACAATTAGGAATGAAGTGTAATCTTAAGCCCCATAGTGCTTGCTCTACTTGAGCAATCTATGAAGACCAGACTTGGGAGAAAGGAGTAAAGAGGGAAAAGGAAATTGAGATTAAAAGTAAAGAGAAAGAAGCTAATACAGTACATTGATGATGGAGAACATTTTTTTAAATATAAAAGAGGAAGGTAGGATAAGGTGTAGAGCTGTGTTTCCCAAACTGTTGGGCTCCTCCCCTAACTGGGATAGACTAGGGAAGACTAATTAGGATGGGAATTGGGAATAATGGCTATTTGGTCACATTGATACACCTGAAGACCATTCTAAAGATCAGTTAGGTTCATATTTTGGTTGAATATGTATTTGTTGTCCATTATATTCTTGGAACTAGAGCTGAAAGACTGATATACCAATACTGTCCAGTAACTTTACTTGTCAGGAAAATGGGACGCTCAACCACATGTAACTCATGGGTTTGGCTATAAGGGGTTACACTCAGTCTCTCAATCCCCTTACACACAGGTTAGGCTAACATCAGACCCCCCAAAACATACCAACACCCAGCAAATGTATTTACATTTACATTAACAGGTGATAGAAACCTAATGTGACTATTCCCCTGACTCCTATAACAGGTTATAACTCACGATACAACAATGCATCAAACACTCTCTCCTATGGTAGATAGTCAGGGTTAGAGCCTACTAGTTCAACAAGTAGCCAAAGGGTTGCACTGGCTTCTGCTACCTTTTAGAATAAAATTCCAGCTAATGACCCTGACATTCAAAGCACTTCATAACTCTGCCCCACCCTACATCTCTGAACTCATCTCTAGATACTCACCCAACTGCTTACTAAGCTCATCTACTGACCTGCTCCTCAACTCTTCTCTAGTTAGCTCCTCACATGCTCACATTCAAGATTTTGCAAGGGCTGCACCCCTCCTCTGGAATTCTCCCCCACAGTCTGTCCAACCTTTTCCCAACCTTTCTGCTTTCAAAAGATCTCTTAAAATGCACTTATTTAGAGAAGCCTACCCTCACTTTTTTTAGCTACCAAATGCAATACCTTATGCTACATGTCTCACCTGCTTATTTCTGATCTTGCCCACCCCCACACCTTGTGTCTCATTCCCTTCCCCTTTAGATTGTAAACTATTTTGCACAAGGCCTTCCTCACCTTTTGTACCAATACTGGTTGTTATGTATGTAACTCTGTATGTTCTATGTATGGACTTCACGTGATTTCTTTGTATAAGCATTTTATTTTCTACAATGCTGCGCAATATGTTGGCACTCTAAAAATACATGTTAATAATAATAATAAAAAAAAATATTACATGAATTAAAGGAGAACCATGAACAAATGCT